>NC_047108.1:111031555-111141555 GCF_902500255.1 Thalassophryne amazonica | reverse complement strand
AAGGTCCACTTTTAAGACATTACGGAGTAAACCAAGAGGAATCACTCATCTGATCCCTCCTGAGCTGAGAAAACCGTTCCGTGGCTGCCGAGCCGGGCCTAAGCTGAAGGCTAGGCGGTGGAGATTTAAACCTTTCCTGCCATCGATCATCATGGGGAATGTCAACTCATTTTTCAACAAATATGTGGAGCTGGAGGCACTGTTGAAGACAGATAGGGCGTACCGTGAGTGTAGCCTGTTCTTTTTGACTGAGACGTGGCTTACGGACATTATTCCTGACTCAGCTGTCAATATGCCCGGCTTCACTCTGGTGTTGGCGGACAGAGAGGCAAAAAAGTGTGGGAAAATGAAAGGAGGTGGACTTGTGCTGCTTGTAAATAATAAGTGGTGCCATCCCGGACACATAACCATGAAGGAGAAGATCTGTTCCTGGGAGGTGGAGATGCTAGTGGTGAGTTTAAGACCTTATTATGTGCCGAGAGAATTTTCTCACATCGTCGCCATTATTGTTTACATTCCGCCGCGCTCTGACCCCTCTGTAGCGTGTGACGTCATTCATGATATGGTGGCAGGGATACAGTGTCAACACTCTGATGCGCTGATTGTTATCTCTGGAGATTTCAATCATGTGGACTTGGGCCCACACATAGGAGGTTTCACTCAGTATATCAATTGCACCACAAGGCACAATAAAATGCTGGATCTCTGTTACATCAGTGTGAAGGATGCATACAATGTCATGGCCCTGCCCCCTCTGGGCAAGTCAGACCACAATTTAGTTCATCTCATTTCATCCTACAGACCCTGTATAATGAGAGGTAGACCCCAGAGACTAGCAAAGCTCTGAGGGACTGTTTCCAGTTTACTGACTGGAACATCCTTCTGGTCACACAGGGTACTGATAACAACTTGGAGGGAGAAGTAGACTGCATTACTGACTATATCAAATTCTGCACGGATGTGGTGAGCCCTATTCAAACAGTGTGATGTTTCCCAAATAACAAGCCCTGGATAACAAGCAGCATTAAACATCAATTAAATCTGGAAAAGGAGGCTTTTAAAACAAGGGACAGGGACCATATCAGGGTTGTACAACATGACCTGAAGAAGAGCATGAAGCAAGCTGAGAGGGATTATAAAAGGAGGTTAGAGAGCAAACTGAAGAATAACAGCATGAGGGAAGTGTGGAGTGGTATGAGAGCCATTACTGGCTACAAAGCGAAGGAGAGTGGGCCACACGGGGACACTGCCATGGCCGAGGAGTTCAATCGGTTTTACTGCAGGTTTGACCCTGCTGCTGCTGCCTCCTGCTCTGCACCACCCGGCGGTGTCTACACCTCTGCTGCTGCCTCCTGTTCTGCTCCACCCAGTGGCGCCTCCACCTCTGCTGCTGCCTCCTGGTCTGTTTCACCCAGCGGCATCTCCAACTCTGCTACTGCCTCCTGCTCAGCTCCACCTAGCAGCTATGCGGGGGGACTGTATAGGGAGTATTTCACCATGGGTGAGGTGAGGGCAGAGCTCCGAAAGGTGTCTCCTGGTAAATCAGCTGGACCTGATGGCATAGCACCGGGGGTCCTGAAGGACTGTGCTGCGGAGCTGGCAGTGCCTCTGCTCTTCATTCGGAGCCTGCAGATAGGGCAGGTGCCAAGGCAGTGGAAGACCGCGTGCATTGTGCCAGTGCCCAAGGTCGGGAGGCTATCAGGGGTCAAAGACTACAGACCGGTGGCCCTGACATCTGTGGTTATGAAGACACTTGAGAGGCTTCTTCTTTGACTTCTTGGGCCACAGTTACAGCCTGCACTCGACCCTTTACAGTTTGCCTATCGAGCGCATATGGGTGTGGAGGATGCCATATTGTTCATGCTGCACAGGGCACTCTCCTTTCTTGATGGCGTGGGGGGGTATGTGCGGCTTATGTTCTTCGACTTCTCAAGCGCATTTAATACCATCCATCCCTCTATTCTGAGGGATAAGCTTGTGAAGTTGGGTGTGGAGCAGGTATTTATCTCCTGTATCAACAGCTACTTGACAGAGAGAACACAGTATGTTAGGTTGGGGCAGGCAATTTCTGGAACTGTGCAAATGAGCATCGGCGCTCCCCAGGGAACGGTTCTCTCCCCTTTTCACACTATATACATCTGACTTCACCTACAGGACTCCAACATGTCATACACAGAAATATTCTGATGACACAGCTGTGGTGGCCTGTGTGAGGGGAGGGGATGAGACGGAGTACAGGGCAGTTATCAAGGAGTTCACCAACTGGAGCAGGTGCAACGGGCTGGTATTGAACACCAGCAAAACAAAGGAAATGATAGTTGACTTTGGCAAGAGGAAAGCACAACACCTACCAGTCAGTATAGACAATGTGGGCATTGAGGTGGTCTCCACATACAAGTACCTCGGCGTCCACATTGACAATAGATTGGACTGGTCGGTGCAGGTAAATGCAGCGTATTAAAGGGGACAGAGCAGATTGTTCTTCCTCAGAAGACTGAAATCTGGTGATGTTTGTAGCGATATGCTTTTCCTTTTTTATGAATCTGTTGTGGTCAGCGCTTTATTATTTGCTGTTGTGTGTTGGGGGAACAGCCTGTCTGTTAGGGACAGTAACAGACTGGACAAATTTGTCAGGAAGTGCATGTCAGTGATGGGGAGGGAGGTGGCCTCTGTGGGTGAACTGGTGGAGTGTAGGTTGAGGTGTATTATGAACTCCGTTATTAACAACAAATCTCATCCTCTACACGACACTGTGGTTGCTCAGAAAAGCAACCGCAGTGAGAGATTCCTCTCCATGAGATGCAGGACTGAGAGGTATAGAAGATCATTTCTCCCAGCCGCCATGAGATTGTTTAACGCTTCTTGTTAATGTAGTTTTACTTCCATGTGTTTTTATATTTGTCTTATTTATTGGTATTTTATTGTATGGATGAACTGTGTATGTATGTATGCTCTCGGGCAGATGAATTTCCCCTTACAGGGGATGAATAAAATATTTATCTATCTGAGTCAGGCTACAGTTTTTGATTTAGGTTTTATGGTTAACTTTAAGTTTTCAAATAATGTTCTGTTGTTAAATAAAGTGATGGAAGAAGAGAAAAATTGTTTCCCTGGCACTGTTATGTTTCGGACGCGGTCGGAGCACCGACCCAGCGTTTGAAAGGACCCAGCATAAAATAAGCAGAGCACGGTTCAAAAGGCAACAGAATTTAATAAACATAACAGTGGGTGAAGTGCTAAACAACTAAAAAGTCCGCGGTCTGGTGAGGTGGAAACACGGCGCGCTCTCAACAGCGCAAACGGTCCGGAGCCACAGCAGTTCGGACCCAGGGACCCCGCCGACACCCCCCAGGTGGCCGCGACAAACCGAGTCTGTGAAGAAAGAAAACATGGAGGTGAGTCCAACTCCACACAGAGAGACACAACTCAAAGGTGCACGCAATCAGCAAACACTTCCTGGCTTAAATCTATACATCAGCTTCTCACCCTGCAGGCACGGAACAACTCAGTTCAAATCTCCACTGTAGCAGAAGCTGATTAGACAATTAGCATAACGTGACAGCTCAATAACACAAGGTGTGAGGGACACCAAATCCACTGTCATTACTTCGTAAAAGTCACCAAAACCAAATTACCTCAGGAAGTGTGCTGAAGAGCGTGAGACCTCACCCAATCCTCCTTCACAGACTGTGGCGTCAAACCTGGAGCGGTCTCTGCGTCCGTAATGGTGAGATTGTTCTCCTGATGTCGATCTCACACGTCTGCTCACAAGGTCGAGTCTCTGGCAATCACACACTGTGCATTCAAGGTTTAAATGCAGCAATCTCTGATTAAGACAAAATACACCACAGCTGTGAGTCCTGATGACCTGCATGTGAAAACAAGCCTCAGGTGTTCAGGGTGAGGTCCTAATGTTCAGCCACTCAGTCCTGAATGCATACCACCTGGTGGGAGAAACAGAAAACAAAAACCAAGCCAGCCAAACACCCCAGCCCACAACAGGCACATTTAAAAAAAATTCCTTGCTAATCCGATTAATCGATTAATCGTGTCGAAACCCCATCAGATTCATTGATGATCCAAGTAATTGTTTGTTGCAGCCCTAATTTGGACCATCAGGCTGGTTGTGGGAAATCCTGAGGCTTTACAGGATCTGTGCTTAGTTGTTGGACACCGTAGATGTCCTGAACACAGGCGCTGTGAGCAGTATGCAGACTCTCAGATATCAGTGATGCAGTTTGGCTGCTGCTCTCTTTAATACTTGCATGAAGTGTTTTTTTTTTGTAATGTTGGTGAGGCCTGCAGTACTTCAGAATCTGAGTGAGTCCAATTTCAAGTTTTGGGGTTGTGCTGGATCAAGACCAAGGTCTCGGCTTTCAATGACTTCTTGTTCTTGAACTTGTTGAGAGATTCATTTATTTCTGCAGTAAGGAGCATGTCTCTCTGTGCTCGTGCTGTGAAGTAGTGAGTCCTCTGAGAAGATCCTATGGAGACATTAGTTTTCTAGACAGCAGTGTTTGGTACCTGAAGCTGGAGAGATGAAGAAAGTAGACAGGAGTACAAGGAGATGCATTGTAAGGTGAAAAAGAGAAGTGGTAAAAGCTAAGGAAAAGGCATACTGTGAGCTGTATAAGAAGTTGAATAGTAAGGAAGGAGAAAAGGACTTGTACCATTTGGCCAGACGAAGGGACAGAGCTGTAAAGGATGTGCAGCAGGTTAGGGTGGTAAAAGATGCAGACGGCAATGTGCTGACAAGTGAGGAGTGTGTGCTGAGTGTTGAAGGTGGAAGGAATATTTTGAGGAGCTGATGAATGAAGAAAATGAGAGAGAGAAAAGACTGGATGATGTGGAGAGAGTAAATCAGGAAGTACAAGAGATTGGAGGATGAACCATGGAAAGGCAGTTGGTCTAAATGACATTCCAGTGGAGGCATGGAAATGTCTAAGAGAGATGGTAGTGGAGTTTCTAACCACATTGTTTAATAAAGTCTTGGAAAGTAAGAGGATGCTTGAGGAGTGATGACGAATGTGCTGGTTTCTATTTTTAAGACAAGGGTGATGTGCAGAGCTGCAGTAACTACAGAGGCATAAAGTTGATCAGCCACAGCATGAAGTTATGGGAAAGAGCAGTAGAAGATAGGTTTAGAAAACAGGTGAAGATCTATGAGCAGCAGTATGGTTTCATGCAGAGAAAAAGCACTACAGATGCAATGTTTGCTCTGAGAATACTGATGGAGAAGTATAGAGAAGGCCAGAAGGAGTTACATTGTGTGTTTGTGGATTTAGAGAAAGCTTATGACAGGGTGCCAAGAGAAGAGTTGTGGTATTGTATGAGGAAGCCTGGAGTGGCACAGAAGTATGTGAGGGTAGTGCAGGACATGTACCAGGACAGTGTGACAGCAGTGAGATACGCAGTAGGAATGACAGACTCATTTGAGTTGGAGGTGGGATTACACCAAGGATCAGCTCTGAGTCCATTCTTGTTTGCAATGGTGATGGACAGGTTGACAGGTGACATTGTGATCTGTAGTGAGAGTAGAGAGCAGGTTGAGTCTAGTCTGAAAATGTGGAGATATGCTCTGGAGAGAAGGGGAATGAAAGTCAGCAGGAACAAGACAGAGTCCATGTGTGTGAATGAGAGGAAGCCCAGTGGAATAGTGAAGTTACAAGGAGTAGAAGTGGTGAAAGTTGATAAGCTTAAATACTTGGGGTCAACTGTCCAAAGTAATGAAGAGTGTGATAGGTGAAGAAGTGAGTGCAGGGAGGGTGGAGTGGGTGGAGAAAGGTGGCAGGAGGGATTTGTGACTGAAGAATATCAGCAAGAGTGAAGGGAAAATTTACAAGACAGTAGTGAGACCAGCTATGTTGGACGGCTTAGAGATGGTGGCACTAAAAAAAAAAGACAGGAGGGAGAGCTGAAGATGTTGAGATTCTCTTTGGGAGTGACAAGGATGGACAGGATTAGGAATGAACATATCAGAGGGACAGCTCAGGTGGTATGGTTTGGAGACAAAGTCAGAGAGGTGAGATTGAGATGGTTTGGACATGTGCAGAGGAGGGAGCCAGGGTATATAGGGAGAAGGATGCTGAGGATGGAGCCACCAGGCAGGAGGAGAAGAGGGTGGACAAAGAGGAGGTTTATGGATGTGCTGAGGGAGGGCATGCAGGTGGTTGGTGAGACAGAGGAAGACACAGAGGACAGGGCGAGATGGAAACAATTGATCTGCTGTGGCGACCCCTAATGGGAGCAACAGAAAGAAGAAAAAGGTCTTGATTTCAGCATACTTTCAGTAATTCTCCTTTAAAGGTATTTTTTATTATAATATTTAATGTCAGAATATTCAGATCAATTGTAGCTTTCAGAATAGCTGACAAGTATTTGCAGAGAACACCATATACAGACAAAATTTGGCTCTAAATCTGAAACTAAGAACTGTTTTTAGAAACCAGATTTAGTCACAAGGTCTCAAAGTAGTGAATATATGTATGAAGTAAATTGTAGGTGAGCGTATAATAAATGTTAAAATGAAAATGTCTAATTTCCAATCCTTATTGAAAATGCAGTCAGTTACTGAATGTTACCACATTTTTGCCTGATTGAACTAAAGATGATACGAAATGAAGCCTTCATACTTCATATCAAATGTCATCCGTTCATTCTGTGGACTCAACTTTTTTATTTATTAGAGCCACCCATGTGCACTGCTCACATCCATCACTAATGTTCAACTTTATACCAGAAATAAGTAATACAGTGGGATTTAAGATCATTTTGAAATAGTAAGACAAATGTACTGTCAGTTTTGTCAAACACAGAAACAAACAATTGTGTTCTGACAAAGACATCTGCCGGTCCATGCAGCACATGTCTGGACAAACATTCACATAATGCTCATTTGAAACTTGGTGGACATGTCCAAAAGCACATTTCTAAAATGATATCACTTACCAGTTCAGCTGGATGGCTTCTCTCTTCCCACATCTTATCAGATGAAGAAAAATGTCTGTTACTGAAACTCCGGCCTAAATCCACAGCTGCTGTCTGCCAATACAGATGATGTAATAATTCATTCATGTGTACTGAATAAAAATTCAAGTATTTTCCATTAGTGGAAAAGGCTCATATTGACAGTTTATTTTAAAGTTGCGACCATCAGCTTCCAATACGGATGTAATTTACATGAAAATACACATCCAACCTGCGATGTTTTCCAGTACTGGAGAAGAGCCACTATGAATCCTCTCAACTGCTGCTGTTTGCTCTCTGCTTTGTTTGCTCCCGAGGCGAGGGGGCGGTTCTGCAGCGGAGCTGTTTGAGAGAACTTTCTCCGCTGTGTTCAAAGCTGAGGGTAGTGGCAAATTTTCCGCCCACCTCTCTGAGGTTTGAGTTTGTCAAGCATGGATTTTCCAAAAAAATGAACTGAATTGTTACTGAAAATTTGTGCTGAAAAGTTAGCCGCTTCAGTGTCCCGAGGCTGTGAAATGCTTTGAAGCGCCAGCTCAGATCGCAACTGAGGAGGACAGCTGAACAGAGATTCTGTTCACTGAAAGGGAAACAGTATCCATTAAAATCCTTCAGTATTAATTCAGAGTTTCTCGCGTGAGCATCACTGGTGATACATTTAGAAATTTACGGCTTATTTTACAGTTGAAAGGCTTCGTGTTTCCAAAAAGTTTGTTCAGCAGGAAAACATTGAGAGAGAGACAGAGAGAGAGAGAGAGAGAGACAGAAAGGGAGAGCACGAATGAAAGCGAGAGAGAGGACTTAATTTCTAAATTTTTACTCTTAACACTTGCTTTGACAATGTAATGTTTCCCATGTCAATAAAGCTCCTTTGAAATTGAAAATTGAAAAAGAGAGAGAGAGACAGACAGAGAGAGAGTGCTGTCTTTTTCTCTTTCAGCAGAACATCATATCTAAGCTTTCATCTTAGATGCACCTTCTGGCAAATTGTGGCTGAACATTCAGGTCTCCTTTTTAAGAAAATCTTCATATAAAATCAACAATAATGTTCATAATAATATTAAAACAAACAGCTCTGGTATCAGATCAGAAAAGTATCAGTATTGGCAGATATCCAATTTCAGGGATCGGATCGGAAGTGAAAAATTGTGGTTGGGTGCATCCCTAGTTTATTTGCACATTCTGTCAGCAAAAATAAGGAACTGAGAGCAGCAAAATGTTTCTCAGGCACAGAGACACAGCAGGCAAGCTGTAGATGTGCCATTCTCCAGCTTCTAGGGTTGACTGGATAAAAACTCATCTACAGGAGACATGGAGACAAGAGGTCTCACTCAGTAGTTTGAGGAGGTGGTTGAATGAGTCTCTGCAATGTTCTTTCACTGACCTATCAATAGAAACAAAATGAAAAGTAGGTTTGGATGCACTGGTGTGTTTCTGTACCCCAAAGGGTTCAGGGTCCTCCTGGTGCTTGGAGCCTTACTGTATGGTTGTCAGTTTTGGATTCCAGCCAGTGAGCTATGGCAGTGACTGGTACTATCACCCAAATCAGACAAAGTTGAGACATATGGAAGATGGCTATCAGCAACACGTACAAAAGGGGGTCTGGGGTCGTGTCCATGTCAAAGGTCATTTACAGTCTGTGATGCAGCATTAATGCAGAAAAGTACACTGAGACATTTGAACAACACATTCTGCCTTCAAGACAACATCTTTTCCAGGGATGTCCATGCCCTGTATTTTTCAGTAAGACAATACAAAACCACATTCTGCACACATTACTAAGCCATAACTGCAGAAGTAGAGTGTCCGGGTACCAGACTGGCCTGACTGTAGTCCTGACACATCCCCAACTGAGATTCTGTGGAGAAATTTGAAACTCAAACTGCAGATACAGTGACCCCACACTGTGTGCGCGGGAAGAACAGGACAATATCTAATCATCTTCGGCGGTTAGCTGTAGCTTCAGGTCAATGTTTTGGTGTTTTATTGGTCTAACATTATGACAGTGAACTGTTCATTTAGCAGATTAGTTGTCATATTAGTTTGGCTGCGCCCACCACCAGGTGGAGGTGCTCTCCAGGAGCTCGGCTGATGACCTCTGCCACAGACCATTGACATCATTCTCCCCTTGAGCCTTTTCACATCATTCTAAATCATTTCAGTTTGACTGTGACTGAATTTGTGAAAATTCCACACTGTCCTGTTGAGTCATTGACATTATTCTTTTGATTTTAGTTTGATTTTGTAGCACCAGTGAGTTTAGCAGTAAATCCTCTAACTATCTAAATGTTGCGGTGCGAACGGTCCGTGTTTCGATTTAGCGGCTGTTTGTCATAAATACGCCTCTTCTGTTTGTCTTCCTCAGGGGAACGTGTCCTGGGTTACAGAGAGGAGCCGTGCTACCTTTGGTTCGTCATGGAGTTTTGTGACGGCGGGGATCTAAATCACTACATCTTATCTCGCCGACCTGATCCCCAAACCAACAGGGACTTCATGCACCAGCTGACCAGCGCTGTGGCATTCCTGCATAAGAACAACATTGTGCATCGTGACCTGAAACCAGACAACATACTGGTATCACAGAAGTCCGGCTTACCTGTTCTCAAAGTGGCTGACTTTGGACTCAGTAAAGTGTGTGCAGGCTTCAATCCAGCAGGCAAAACCTGTGAAGATGAACCTGCAGGAGGCATGGACAGCAGAGGGACGAACCACGGCAACATAAACAAGTTCTGGTTGTCCTCCACCTGCGGCTCAGACTTCTACATGGCCCCAGAGGTGTGGGAAGGACACTACACCGCCAAGGCTGACATTTTTGCTCTGGGCATCATTGTCTGGGCAATGATTGAGCGCATCACCTTCATTGATGCAGAGTCCAAACGGGAACTGTTGGGAACCTACGTATGGCAGGGTACAGAGATAATTCCTGTTGGAGAGGCACTTTTGGAGAACCCCAAGATGGTCCTGCACATCCCTCAGAAGGGTAGGAGCGCCATGTCTGAGGGAGAGAAGAGTCTTATTCAGGACATGCTTGCAGTCAATCCTCTAGACCGACCGGATGCCTTTCAGTTAGAAATGCGGATGGCTCGAATCACGTGTGCTACCTGACCGCGCCTCACACCCGCTCACAGTCTTCGTTCCTTCTAACTAGTTGAAAAAGATCCATTTTTTCTTCTCAGGTAAATTTGACTTCTCACTGCTGATATGTATCATTGATTGATTGATTGATGATTCCATACCTGGACGTTCAGGGATCGTATGACTCCTTCTTTGTAGGTGGAGCCTGAGAGTGATGAAGGTTTGGTTTTTTCATTGTCCTCTTTATTCAGAAACACATCTGACAAGTTTCATTAGAGAACAAGTCCAGATCAGACATTAAACAAATGTAAGAAAAATATTGATCAGTGTTTCTCATAGCCCAGGATGATGTCCTCAAACATCTTGTTTTCTATCTTCAAGAACTGTGTCACTGTCAAACATCTTGTTTTATGTTGCCAAACACATGGTTTTGTGTCACTGTCAAGCATCTTGTTTTATGTCGCCAAACACATGGTTTTGTGTCGCTGTCAAACATCTTGTTTTGTGTCATCAAACATCTTGTTTTGTTTTGTGCCACCATCAAACATGTTGTTTTGTCCACAACCCAAAGGTGCTCTGTCATTATCAGGGAGGAGCAAAGAAACCACAGTAATTCATTCATTCTGTTGTTTGTTTTTTGCTGGTTCTCCTGCTCGCAGTGGCAGCCCCTCCCACACTTCCCTATCCTCAGCCAAGTCTTCTGACTCTTTGTGGGGGATCCTGAGGCATTTCCAAGCCAGGCCAGATGGCCCTATCTGTCAAGGGTGGTCACTTCTGGAACCCCATACCATTCACTGTTTAGGGAATGCCCCCCTTTTAGTACTTTTAAAAAACATCTGAAGGGATGGTTGATGTCCAACCAAACCTGCCGTCAGTCAGTAGAACCTTGGACATTGTGTAAAGTGCTGAGAATGTGATGGATGCTATCTGTGTTGTAGCAGTGTTGCTGAGTACACTGTGTTTAATATGATTTTATGTGTTTTTTTTAATGATTTTATTATGTGCTTTTTGTTTTACTATTTTAGGAATTTGTCTGTACCATCTGGCAGGGGGACTGACAATGGCTGCAATTGTGTACATTTACGTTTATATTTTTATTTCTTTTAAAAAGTAAATGCTCATTAATGTACATTGTCTCTCAACAAATAAATTTGAAATTGAAACTGGGAAATATAACCACAAACATACAGAAGAAAATCAATAAATCGATTGATAAATCAAAGTAGGCCTTTTTCCCTAAAAATAAATAAATAAATAAATTTACTCAAAGAATCAGTTATGAAAACAGTTGTTGATCAGTTTAGTAATCAATTAATAATTCATTAATTAATTATTGTTGCAGCTCGTGTGTGTGTGTGTGTGTGTGTGTGTGTGTGTGTGTGTGTGTGTGTGTGTGTGTGTAAATATATATACACACACACAATGAAGTTTCAGACTTCTGCATGGCCCATTGTGGCCCCCCCAATGAAATTTCAGATTTTCTTCTAAAGTTTTCTCGTGCTTTTGTAACTGAAGGGATTTTCGACACATTACTTCTAAACAGGTTTTATTTTGGTTTCTTACATTATTTTACTTTGTATGCAGCCGGTCTGCTCTGTGTCGGCCTGATCCCGTTGGATCTCAGAAGCTAAGCAGAGCAGGATTTGGTTAGTACTTGGACGGGAGACCACTTTGGAACACCAGCGTGTGTGTGTTTCTCCAGGTAAGACTGGAGTAGCATCAGGAAGGGAATCCGGCGTAAAACTTGTGCCAATTACCAATGCGGATCTGGCTGTGTCCGCTGTGGCGACCCCGAACAAAACCAGGAGCAGCCGAATGGACAACAGCATTATTTTACTTTGTACACAGAAACAAAATTACTTCACCAAAACCTTTGTGTTGCTCCACAGCATGTGCTGGCGAGCAGTGCGCCAGCAGGGCCAGGACCCCAAACCCTGGTCGGATGGCGCTGGGCCGGGGTCATGCGCCGTCCTCAGGACCCGGTCGGATGGTGCGGGGCCGGGGTCACGTGCTGCTGCTCGGTACCAAGCAGCCAGACAGGCCTCTGAAAAAAAAAAAAAACTTTCTAAAACTGATTGTGGGATCATTTGGAAACAAGAAACAGTTTGTACAGTTGCTCTTATCATGTGAAAATGAGAGAAGCTCACCCTTCTCACCCTCCTCCTCTCCTCTCTCCCTTGCCCCTCCCCTCGCTCAGTCACTCTTGTTTTTTCTCCTTCGACTTGGGAGCTTTTTGAGAACATGAAGCCTGTGAGAGAGTCACACTTTAGCTCAGAACACCCCACCTCCCACATTCAGCCCTCTGCAGCAACGGAGCAGCGGTGCACAGACACTTCACATAGAAGTTTTCCTGGATCGAAAAACTCCACGAGCGTTAACACAGTTAGGCAGTGGAGTCCAAATCTCTATTGTAGGCACAATGTTTTTGTGTTGCTTCTCAGTTTACGGCATCCATGCGACGACTGTTTATGCAACAATACTGAGTATCGGCTCGGAACATCCCTAGTTTTAAGCAGGAGGTGTCAGAAAAGTGATCACAGGGAAAACTGGCTTGTGGTGGCCAAACATTCATAGCGACATCACTTTTTGATCCTTTGATGTCGACTCTTACTGTCATCATGAAGCAGAATTCACCAAGCGAAAGATTCCCACACTGCAATGTGTCCTGCTGGATGCCATGTTATATAAAATAATCATTTCATAATCATTGTCTCTCAGAACTTGCCTGATGAATCCATCTCTCATCACTCCCAGAATCATAGAGAAATTTGTCATCTCGTGCGTGTCGTGCGGCAGTGAACGCATTTGGAATCTTGTCTCAAAGGTACTTATTTATAATATATATAGTCATGGATTTTGGTGAAACAGGTGCATTTTCATTCTTTCTTATGAGTTAGATGATGTAGCTGTAAAGTTCTGTTTATTATAGATGTAACATCTCGTTATAATCAATTTCAAGTTCAGATGTGTTGCACAGTGACACACAGGGTTTTTGAATAGGTTGCACAATGTTGACGACTAGTTCACAAAATTAATGCGTGCCAAAAGTTTTGAACATTCCAAAATTTTCTTTGGGCACTGGAATGCAGTCGCGCACCGTTTATGATGTGTTTACTTATTGACATGTCACATTGTGTCCCAGTGTGGGGATCAAATTCATGCAAGTGTCAAGGTAACGCATGCAAGTCGAGGGGTGGCGTGAAGCCCCATGGTGCAATGACAGTGAGAGGGGTGCAGTCGTAGTCACACAAATGTTCGAACCACTGGCTGCTTAGCTGAGCACAAACACCAAATCAAGAAGAAATTCACATTTTGCAACTTAAGTTTTGCCAGACCTGCATTCATGTTTGTGTGGGATTTTTTCACTTAATGTTTTGCAGCTGATTCATGTTTTGGGGTTAACATCTGTTCTTTTTCATTTTTCTTGGAGATTCCACCCATTAAAACCCACCTGATGGCAGAATGTGTGTGTCTGACCTCTGACCTTTGCATGCAGGTGTATGCGGTGCATCCGAAAAGTATTCACAGTGCTTCACCTTTTTCCACATTTTGTTATGTTACAGCCTTATTCCAAAATGAAGTAAATTCATTTGTTGTGGGTTCCCTTCCTTTTTATTTTGGACCCCGGTGTTATGGTTCGTGCGTGAGTGGGAGACAAACCCAGAAGCAGGAAGCAGAAATGAACAGTTAACCCGGATTTATTGCTCAGAATATGACAGTACAGAAGGTGCAAAATAAACAAGGCTGCCTAGCCGAGTGGAGACCGGCCCGCTGAACGGTGGAACCAGGGAGTCCACAGTCCAGATGACTTCAGTCCCAGTGGTTGGATCCAGAGCCAGGTGGCCGCCTGCAAGCTGTCGACGAGGCTGAGGAAGATACACAGAAGGGTGAGTGCTGAGCCAGTCACTGAAGTGGTTTTCACAGTCAGTTAGAGACAACTATCACAGCTGGTCCAGATATGCAGGCAGTTAGACAGAATGGTTCAGTTCAGTTTCTTCTAGTGGTTCTTATCAGGAAAAGTTCACAGTTCAGTTCATATGATTATTCAAGGCAGTGTTCAGTGAGCAGCAGCTCATATGAGCAAAAAGGAGAGCTAACACTTAGCTTGGCTGATGTGTGCATGGGAGCTCCACAACAGGCTGCAGAAGAGTCTTGATAGCAATCAGGTTGCTTCAGTGATAAGCTGCGGTTATTCAGGCTGGTGTGTGGAAACACAGAGAGACAAAGATATATAAACAAAGGAGCCAGGCTTACCGTGGAAGGTTTGCAGAGTTTCTGGCGAGGATGGAGTGCAAAGCCAGGGTTCATATACAGACGCTGATGAAATGTGGAACAGGTGTGTCGATCAGCTTGAGGTGCGCCACCTGTGCAGAGAAGAGGGAGAAACCAGCAGCAGCAGGAAAACAGAGTAGGCAGCCCACAACACCCGGTCTCATTCAACATTTTCATTCAGCTAATTCTGCTGCTCCTGGGCTGTCTGGAGTCGGCCCTTGGGTACTGTCAGGATTTGAGTTTTGTCTGCTTTTATTTCTTTGTTTTGGTTTGTTTTTGTCTGTTCAGTTGCCGGACAGCCTCCACCCTACTGGGGAAGGCACCGCCATCTTGTCTGCAAACATAGATAGAGCTCTACAGGGAGGATAACATTAGGAATTTACAGCAGGTCACGGAGCAGGTGATTAGAGACGCTGCAAGGCTTATGACAAATGTGGGTGTGGAATCCATTAGTTTATTGGGGAAATTAGTGCAGAAAATGCACTGTGGTGATAGTGCAGTTTATCTGCTAGAGAGGGAAATTCAACAAGTTGAGACTGTGGCCTGCTTTCATAGACGTTTCCATAAAAATCACAGAGGGATATGCTTTGCAAACTTAATACCCATTACTACATTGGATGATGTTGAAATTGAGGATGGCCCAATGGTTGTTCTAGCAATATCAAAGATTTTGTGTCTGCTACCTACAATTTACGTGGAATGTCTCAAAACGAAACCTACTTCCAGGCATCTTATATATGCTACTCTGAAACCACCCCTAAACCCAAACAAGTTCAACTGTCAACCCCACTGAGGTCCTTAGTCTGGGTCTCATTAACATAAGATCACTATCCTCAAAATCATTGTTGATTAATGATCTAATTATTGATCATCACTTAGATATGATTGGGTTATGTGAAACCTGGCTTAAACCTACAGCTATCCTCTGATTAAATGAGGCCTGCCCACCCCCAACAGCTTATTAGCATCCGGCACACATCAGGCAACGGGGGTTGGCTTGTTTTATGCCGGATGCCCTTCCTGACGCAACCCTCCTCATTTATCTGGGCTTGGGACTGGCACTCAGAATGTACTGGCTGCACACCCCATGTGGCTGAGTTTGATGCCTGCAACACCTTTCAAAAAACCTGGGACAGTGGTATGTTTACCACTGTGTTACATTACCTTTCCTTCTAACAACACTCAATAAGAGTTTGGGAACTGAGGACACTAATTGTTGAAGCTTTGTAGGTGGAATTCTTTCCCATCTACAAGTGCAAGTTAAAACTCTACCATGCAAAGCGAAAGCCATACTTCAACAACATCCAGAAATGCCACCGCCTTCACTATGCCCGAGCTGATTTGAAATGTACAGAGTGGATAGTGGAAAAGTTTGCTGTGGTCTGATGAGTCCACATTTCAAATTGTTTTTGGAAATCATGGACGTCGTGTCCTCTGGACAAAAGAGGAAAAAGACAATCCAGATTGTTACCAGTGCAAAGTTCAAAAGCCAGCATCTGTGATGGTATGGGGGTGTGTTAGTGCCCATGGTATGGACAACTTACACATCTGTGATGGCACCATCAATGCAGAAAGGTACGTCCAGGTTTTGGAGCAACACATGCTGCCATACAAGCATCAACTTTTTCAGGGACGTCCCTGTTTATTTCAGCAAGACAATGCCAGCCACATTCTGCACATGTTACAACAGCGTAGCTTCGTAGTAAAAGAGTGCGGGTACTAGACTGGCCTGCCTGCAGTGCAGACCTGTTGCCCATTGAAAATGTGTGGTGCATTATGAAGCACAAAATACGACAACGGAGACCCCGGACTGTTGAACAACTGAAGTCGTACATCAAGCAAGAATGGGAAAGAATTCCACCTACAAAGTTTCAGCAGTTAGTGTCCTCAGTTCCCAAACTCTTATTGAGTGTTGTTAGAAGGAAAGGTGATGTAACACAGTGGTAAACATACTACTGTCCCAGCTTTTTTGAAATGTGTTGCAGGCATCCATTTAAAAATGAACAAATATTTACACAAACACAATAAAGCTTATCAGTTTGAACATAAAATATCTTGTCTTTGTGGTGTATTCAATTGAATATAGGTTGAAGATGATTTCCAATTTTTAATTTACATTCCACACAACATCCCAACTTCATTGGAATTGGGGTTGTAGTTCAAAATTAGAAGTATTCCACCTTGCATGGTGTGATGCTGTCTTTGACTATAAGCATGCATTACTGGCTACAAAGTGGACTTATTATTCTGATTTGATCAACAAAAACAAGCATAAGTCAAAGTTCCTGTTCGACATGGTGGCAACACTTATTCATGGACAACCACCTGCAGTTCGCTCTGCTTTTACAGCAAAAGATTTCCTGGATTGCTTTGAGAAGAAAATAGAAGACATTAGGTTAAACATATCCCAGCATGCCTTAACCCAGCCACTACACCCTCCTATTGAGGTGGGTGCCATTACTGAGGCATTACCTAGATTTACATAATTTGATAGTATCTCTCTAGGCATGCTGACGAAACTTGTAACGTCAACAAAAAGCACAACCAGTTTATTTGATTCCATACCAACAAAACTGTTATGTGCCTGTGGCCCACTCTTGGGCCGACTGTGCTAGAAATTATTAATCTTTCTTTAACACTTGGACTACCAGAGTGGTGCCAAATGGCACTTCTTCCTTTCATGACCAAGGTGGTGCCAAATGGCCCAATGACTTTCTCAAAGTCAGAATGCAAGCTTGAGCAGAAAGCTCAAAGTGCCGGTCACTGGTACTGACACATTCCAATCTAATGACTGCGCTTACATACAGGTACATAACAAACGGTGGCCAAATGAGAGTTGTAAATTACCCCAGATCTGCAGTGATTAAACCATTACTTAAGACACCTAATATTGACCCTAGTGTATTGAAAAACTATCGAGGAATATCAAATCTATCATTTTGCTCTAGAATTCTGGAAAAAGTGATGTCTCGGCAGCTTGTGGACCACCTTACTGAGAATAATCTTTTTGAGCCACTGCAGTCTGCTTTTAGAAAATATTCCACAGAGATGGCTTTCACTAAAGTGGTGAATGATCTTCTGCTTGCAATGGACACCACTACGGTTCTGGTGCTGTTAGATCTCAGTGCTGCATTTGATACCTTGGATCATCATATTCTACTTGATAGGCTGGAAAATCATTTTGGGATTACTGGGAGTGCCCTTGCATGGCTGACGTCATACTTGACCAGTCGTTCTCACTGTGTTTTGTACAGTAACACTACCTCTAACCTTAGTGACATGAAATTTGGGGTTTCTCAGGGATCTGTCTTAGGCCCCCTGCTTTTCTCCCTTTATATAGCACGCATTGGGCACATATTGTGGCATTTTGGGATTAGCCTTTCACTGCTATGCAGATGATACTCAGTTATATATGCCGATAACTGCTGGTAATCTCGTTCCTTAGTGACATGAAATTTGGGGTTCCACAGGAGTCCGTTTTAGGCCCTCAGCTTTTCTCCCTTTGTATAGCACCCCTTGGGCACATATTACGGCGCTTTGGGATTACCTTTCACTGCTATGCTGCTTAGTATTTCCTGTTTTTTTCTTGTTTAATGCTGACAAATTATGCTGTATTTCTTATCTTTCTGATGCCTGATTCTGTTTTTTCTCTCTGTTTAAGGTGCAGCTCCATCCAGAAATGGGTGTGGTATTTGTGCTGGAGACCCTCCTGTCCTGTGCACCAACAGCATTTCCTGTATATTCGTTTACACCCCTTTGAGTCTGGTCTGCTTGAGGTTTCTTCCTCAGAGGGAGTTTTTCCTTACCACTGCTGCTCTGGGGGTTAGTAAGGTTAGACCTTACTTGTGTGAAGCACCTTGAGGCAACTCTGTTGTGATTTGGCGCTATATACCGTATTTCCCGAACTGTAAGTCGCACCGTAGTATAAGTCTTACCAGCCACTTTATCCAATATAAAGAAAAATAAATCATAAATAAGTCGCACTGGACTATAAGTCCCATGGACATACAGGTATGTTAACTTAACATGAAAAGTTCAGATGATAATAATGTGATGGCTACCGTTTTCGGATGCATATTTCACCAGTCGCAACTTGTAATCTGCAGAGTATGATTTTCTTTTTGGTGGCATTTTTTTGGGCCTTCTCCATTGTCTTGTTAAGTTATCAGTAATGTTGAAATTTTTATTTTTCTATGTTAGTCAGAAGTCGCAGGAACAGTCACACAAGCCTTGAGTGCCCTCTCGTGAGCTGCATTTTACCTACGGATACGTTTGTATTTTGCGGACCACATTGCGAGCCAAACCATAACCCGCACCATTGCTGAACGGTTCTTTTCTAAAATATTACCCGCTGTGGACCATAGTACACACCAGGTGTCAGCTGCCGATGTTCGTGCAGCACCTACCTGCGCAGCTCATGACCTCCCCGTGGTGTCGACGCCAGCTCCTTCTAAGTGCAGATGCTAATCCTCCGCCGTCGCTCACCCAGTGCTCCCACGCAGCTCTCAGCGTCAACTTAAACACTCTGCTCACACTGATATCCAAGGATTGAAGCCGTTTTGTTACCCCTCCCGGAATAACAGCAAGCAACATGTTCGTCTGCTTCACACGCTGTTTCACAATCATTGTCTGGGTGAGGTGAGGAATACATGTCCAATGTTCTGTTCTCTGATTGGTTATTGTGACCAGCGTGACCTATAGGGCAGCCGCCATACTACAGTGCCCATGATGCATTGCATTTCCGTTTCTGGTGGCCATTTTAAAACATAGAGCGACTCTCTCACGTAAAATTGTTTTATTATGGTACATTAATTGAGAATCTACTGGTATATTTTTTATTTATAAGTCGCTCTGGAGTATAGGTCGCACCCCCAGCAAAAACATGTAAAAAAGTGCGACTTATAGTCCGAAAAATACGATAAATGAAAATAAATTGAAATTCCATCCATCCATTTCCTTCCGCTTCATCCGAGGTCGGGTCGCAGGGCAGCAGCTCAAGCAAAGCTGCCCAGACTTCCCGATCCACACACACCTCCCCCAGCTCCTCCAGGGGAACCCTGAGGCGTTCCCAAGCCAGCTGCAAGATGTAGTCCCTCCAGCGTGTCCTGGGTCTTCCCAAGGGCCTCCTCCCGATGGAACGTGCCCGGAACACCTCTCCAGCGAGGCATCCAGGGGGCATCCAAAAAAGATGCCCGTTCCACCTCAGCTGACTCCTTTCGACGTGGTGGAGCAAGCGGCTCAACTCCGAGCTCCTCCCGAGTGACCGAGCTCCTCACCCTATCTCTAAGGGAGCGCCCAGCCACCCTGCGGAGGAAACTCATCTTGGCTGCTTGTACTCGCAATCTTGTTCTTTCGGTCATGAGCCAAATCTCATGACCATAGGTGAGGGTTGGAACGTAGATCGATCGGTAAATCGAGAGCTTTGCCCCCCTGCTTAGCTCTCTCTTCACCATGATGGTCTGATACAGCGACTGCAGATGCTGCAGCGATCCGTCTGTCGATCTCACGCTCCGTCTGTCCCTCTCTCATGAACAAGACCCCGAGATACTTAAACTCCTCCACTTGAGGCAAGGACATTCCAATGACCTGAAGAGGGCAAAGCACCTTTTTCCGGTCGAGAACCATGGCCTCGGATTTGGAAGTGCTGATTTTTATCCCAGATGCTTCACACTCGGCTGCAAACCGCTCCAGTGCACGCTGAATGTCCTGATTTGACGATGCCAACAGAACCACATCGTCTGCTGATTTGACGAAGCCAACAGAACCACATCGTCCGCAAACAGCAGAGACAAGATTCTGTGGTTCCCAAACTGGACCCCTTCTACACCCTGACTGTGCCGAGAATTTCTGTCTATAAAGGTAATGAACAGAACCAGTGACAAAGGGCAGCCTTGGCGGAGGCCGGCGTGCACTGGAAACAGGCTTGAGTTACTACTGGCAATGCGAACCAAACTCCTGCTGCGATCGTACAGGGACCGGATAGCCCTTAACAAAGGACCCCGGATCCCACACTCCCGGAGCACCCCCCCACAGGCTTCCGGCTTCCTCCCCTCCCAGCGGATCCAACTCACCACCAGGTGGTGATTGATCGAATTGAAATTGAAATTGAAAATTTCCTGTTTGCTTATTCTCTTGTGTTTTTCCTGCTTGGGTTTATCTGTCTCTATCTCTCTTGTCTGTCTCTCTTGGTTCTTGGTGGTGGGCGTCTCTCTCTCTCTCTCTCTCTCTCTCTCTCTCTCTCTCTCTCTCTCTCTCTCTCTCTCTCTCTCTCTCTCTCTCTTTCTCTAGCCACATCCTCATTCTGGTGCTTTCCACACTCACTTACGTCCGTCAAGCTTTTCCACTTATTTTAAATTCTTTTAAAACGTTGAGGAGTGTTGTCTCTTGTAAAGTCCAGCTGTGTTTTTTATGTCCCCATTTCCGCGAACACAGAGCAGGATGTGACGTAACAGACATGCGCAGTAAGGCTCCTCACAGGCAGACAATCCGACGTGTCGTTTACATGGAACGCAATCGGGTTAAAAACAGGGTTACACCACCTCCTGTAACCCGATCGTAATTTCGATCGGATTGGGCTATTCTAATCAGATGTAGCTGTTTACATGGCGTAATTTTTATCTGATTGTTCAATCTGGTTGTTCAATCAGATTACTTTTGGTCCATGTAACCGCAGCTACTGTCCTCAATTTGCATCTCATCACCTGGGTGTATATTTGCCACTCATTTTGCTCTGCTCCTTCACCAAATTGATGCGCCTAGTGCCGTCGCTCCAGCTCTGGTTTTGTAATCTCGACCTGCTTGCCTCATGTGTGTTATGACCACCTGCCTGTATCCCATTTAGCCTAATGTTCCATGTTTTGTTGCTCTTGTTGGACTGCCTTTTTGTGTACCCGACCCCGTTTACTACCTCAGTAAACTATGTTTTGCATACAGAGCCTTTTGTTTGAGTCCTGCATTTGCATCCAGCCTTAGCCATCAACCAGACCTCAATTTACATTTATGTATACACACACACACACATATATATATGTGTGTGTGTGTGTATACGCGTGCGTTTGTGTGTATGTGTGTGTGCGCGTGCGTTTCGTTCCATCAGACCCACATCTCATAAAGAACAGCACGTTTTTTTGTTTTTGTTTTTCTCGTTAGACAGCATATGTGTTTTCCTGGTGAGTCATCGTTGGTAAAGTTATTTTTGTTTTTAGCAGACGAGGTCCATCAGTGCTTCTTGGATATGAACTGAAAAAAAATTTTGTGGACTGAGATTTGTTTCTTCATGTGAGTCGGACTTAAAAAACAACAACAAAAAAAAACCCTGCCCTTTTTCTGGATTCACAAACACACGATTGATCACATTGATCACGATTGATCACATCATTTTGTACAAATATCCCAAATATTTCTTGATGTTTATTTTGTTTCTCTTGGTGATGATGGGACACAGCTGCTAAAATATCTACTGATATTGAAACCAATTCCAGATTTCATGCCTTAAAACAGTGTGAGCAACATTCACAAACCGGCCAGCTTCCAGCCCCGCTGACCCACTTGTGTCTGAGCCGTGAGCTCCAGGTTACGTAAGCTGAGAAACGGGAACAAGACCATGCAGCTGTTCCAGACTCATCCTCAGTGTGCGTGGGTGTGCTCGTATGACATGCACATATTAAATATATGACATCATCAGGACTTCACTGTTAAACTGTTAAAAAAAGAGGACAAAATGGAAAATGCAAATGAAAAAATGAAACCTGTAGTGATTCTTACATTAATTCTGCTTCACTGCAGAATTCACTGTGTGAATCCAGAAGGTTTTGTATTTTATGTGGTCAACTTAATTTCATTTGTTAATATTCATCTGCATTTAAGGTCAGCAACACATTCTGGGGAAAAAAAGTTTGGATGGGGGCAATTTAGAACCAGTAATGAGGTAAAAAAAAAAAAAAAAAAAATTCAAACTGGTGATATTAACACAGGTTTTTTTTTTTTGGGGGGGGGGGGGGGGGGTTATCTTGATTTGGTGCAAAATCAGTAAGTACAAATCCTGAGTGTTTGAGAGTCAACGATGGGCAGAGTATCTCCAGTTTAGCAACAAATGTGTGAGAAATGTTGAAAAACAGTGTTCCTCAAAGGAAGACGGGAAGGAATTTACATATTTCTTCTTCTGCGGCCCATAATATCATTAAACAATTCAAGAAATGTGTCTGATTGCAGCTCTGCCTTCGGCCCAACTTCTGTCATGATTGTGCCATGTTCAATTGAGAGTCCATTATCTCTTGAAAATAGCGTCTCCTGAGTTTTGCTAATACGTACGTCACACGCCAAGAAATTCCGAGTGACACGTTTTCCCGAAATGCACCTGTTAACTCGCTCAGGGAGAGGAATAAAAAACCACCAGAGATACTAATTATGAGTACATCACAGACTTACTTACAGTCATAAATACTTTGTTGTGTGTCACTAACTGGGACATTAAAAAACATGCAACATGTCCTTTGATGAACAGCAGGTGCACCTTTACTTGTATCAAATTTTATTTTACATTATTTTAAGACACTATCAGTTGTTCTAAAGAGAGAGAACAGGAACAGTCCAACGTGTGGTTTTTATGGAACAGTCATAACACCATGTTCTGATAATTATCTAATTATTATTATGTTATAATGTGACAGACTGTGGCTTATAGTTCTGTCATCTTGCCAATATGAGAGAGTCTTTTTCCACAACTGATATTGTCATGATACCAGTTGTGGGAAAGACTCTTCTCTGAGGTGGAAAAATTAACCTGAACCAACAAAAAAAAAAAAAAAAAAAAACTTTTTAGACATTTTTTGGGGGGTGGGTAAATAGACCTGAAAATGCACCAGAATGGACTTGAGATTTCAGATGTTTCTGGGGAAGAACCCCCAGACTCCCCCACCAGGAGTTTCAGGCCATATACCATTGCCAAACACTTTTTTTGGGGGGGGGGGTCTATCCACTTTCATCACTGAATAGCATTGTATGGGAATGTGATGTACCTGGATGACATTCAGATGATTGTGTTCCACACAGCTGGTGTGGCTCAGCTCAAGGTTGACTAGCACATGCCTGACCAATCAGTGAGCTCATGCTGGAATGCACCTGATGCCAGGAAGCCCAGCGTGGTCAGCGCCTGTGTGGGCAGAGACAACCCCTGGCTCCTTGCCGTATTGTGCTCTGGGCCAACCGCAGTTCTGTGAGCAACTCCAGTAACAGTGTCCTTCGGAATCGGAATCGGTTTATGAGCCAATTATCGCCATTTGCAAGTAAATCCTTGTGTTCCCTGAATACACGGTCACGTCAGATTGCACCATTTGCAAGGTCCTCTAACGACACTAACGCAGCCACTGTTAGTGCCATTTTACGCATCACCTTGGGCATGTTTTTATATCCACCCATATAACTGCAAACACATGAGTGAGTTAATTGTTCATCGGTGTGCCTCTGATGTGCACATCACTCTGATGACTTCATGTTTTCACACTATTAGTGCCAAATAAATTAATTCATACATTCATTCATTCATTCATTAACAGTTCCCACTTCCCAGCATCACCTCTACGTGTTGGCAGAGGAACAATAACTGTAGAAACTTGCGCACGCCAGCATTGAACTTGGCTTGATGCACCGCACATTTCCATGGTCATTTCACTTTTGACACATTTGAACGGACGTACGCTTGGTTTTTGCGCGTAAGCACACTTTGTACATGAGGCCCCTGGTCTGCCCCAAATAGAGTGTGAGGAGAATTTTGAAATGATAAATGCAACAACTACGACCCCATACTGTTGGACACCTTAAGACGTGTTTACAGGAGGAATGGGACAAAATAATACAGAGACGCTTCATCACTTGGTGTCCTCGATGTCAAAACGTCTTAAGTGTTGTGAGAAAGAATGACAACATTACAAAGAGGAAAATGTTCATTTTGTTGGAAGTAATGAAACAGAAGTAAATGTAAGAGTCACTGTTGGGTTGTTAAACTTTTTCTGATTTACTGTTGTAGCCGTGACTGTTTTTGTGCTTCTCACCCTTTGTGTCTCTGCAGATCTGCTTACTGTCTCGACTCTGACAAGTTGAACTGTGAAGAAAACCCCCATGTGTAATTCCAGCCTGAAAAACCTGACCGCCGAGGCCCGGCACCTCCGAGGCCGGCACTATTGTAAATCAGGACAGGGCAATTCATCCAGCTGGTTCTTCCTTTGTGATGTGTACTGACGTGTGAGGAGTCCCTCCATGTGCCCTCCAGGTCTTCTGTGTTCCTGCAGAGCCATGCAGCTCACTGTGCCTTAGCCACCACCTGCACCGGTCTGTGGTGATGTGAGCTCAGAGCCACACCGACTGTGGTGTCTGGAAGACTGAAACCTTGGTTACAACTTTCAGTATGTGTTGAGTGCATTATTTTAGACAGAGCTCACAAATCCTTTGTAGCCAACAATATCAGGTTTGAATTGTTGACATGGGTGTTGTTGATGTGTGACGGGTTTTACTTTGAGAGGCCAAACACATGATGAGGTGCAGCGGGATCACAGGGTTCCGCCTGCAGTATGTCGTGTGTTTAAAGTTAATGAGGAATGGGAGGTGATACTTTACACTGAGTCCAAAGTCTTCCAGGAATCATTTCTGACACTTTGACGGTTATTTATTTATTTTATTTATTTGATTTGTCACCTGATGTTTTTGGAATAATGGCACACGTTGTTAAATTTATTACCAAATTATTTTTTATACTTTTACACTGCATTTCAGAACATTTTCAGTGGTGGCTGGAGGGAGTTCAGATGTTCAGGTTGATGCCTTACAAGTGCTACAAGTGCTTATTGTTCCACTGGTGGTTTTGGTGGGAGTTTTGAAACGTAACAATCATTCTTTCAGTCCTTGGACGACCACCTGAACACTTCCTTCTATCCTAACTTTTGAGAAAATGGGGCTTGTTTGTTGTCAGGTTCCCTACAACCTCAGGACAACATGTGTAGACTGTGATGCAGGACATTGTCCTTAAAGCTGTAGTCACACTGTGACAGTTTGAAATAATTTGTCTGGTGCCAAAAATCACCTAATCCATTGGTCTCAAGTGGCTTTGGGACTCTGATGAAATGAGTGGACCACCACCGAATGCAAGTACACAGCACTTCTAGACATGAAGAGAAGATGGACAGATGACACATGGATAAAAACCATCTTCCAGATGTCCACTGGCAAGATAATGAACAAGCAGAGAACAAATTGTTGAACAAATGTGCAACCACTAGGAATGATCTCTGTCTGATGTCCACCCAAGGGTTTTGAGCACACACAAAACTTTCCAACAGACTCACTGGACATCAGCTGACACAGAACGAGTTTAACAAATGAGAAATGGACTTGTACAGGAGAAAATGGACATGAACAAATATCAACCTTTCATGTCCGTTACTCAAATGTTTCCTGTAGGGGGTTGGATGTAACATAACATATGAAAGCAAAACATTACTTTGAGCATGAAGACTCTTAAAGCTTTAGCCTTAACCTCTCCGGTCAGCACTGCTGACTCGGCCTGTGGATACAGTGCATGCCCTACCTCACTCTGGTGTCACCAATCCTTACCTTCTAATGCCAGCAGCACTTTGACATGGAACGCGTTTTTACCTTTGAGTCTTGAAAAGACGCTGTTACATCTGGATTTTACTGCAGTTACAGTTTGTGCTGACTCAGAGCTGTCTCGTTGAAATGAGGAAGTATTCTAGAATGCAGACAGCAGTCGGCACAGCAGGTGCTAGGGTCGCAGTGCCTGACCTTGGGCAGTGGTGGGCACAGCTCACCGAAACGTTAGCTTCAATAACCGTTAATCCACTGACTGAAAAGTAAATTTTTATAAAGCTAAACCGATAAACCCCTAAAAAAAATTAGCAGAAGTTACAGATAAAAAATAAACTCTGATAACAGTATTGACTTCAGTACTCTGGGGGGGGTGTTGATAATCTCTCTTCACATGCACAGGCAGACAGTTTTGACTTATGGTTAAAATTTTAAACAAACAATTCCGGGCAAGTTATTGAAATTAATGTCACGCCTGGTGTTTTATAAAGTGAAAATAATCAGCTATATGTTTTAGTTCTAAAGTAATGCACTAATTTTGAAGGTTTTAACGTTTAGACACACATGCCACATTGTACATTAGTTTCCTGACATGAGTGCTTGGTTGGCCGGTATAACACACGTTACTGAAACGTGTGGTGGGTTTTACAAATAAATCTGTATGAAATTAAAAAAAAATATGGCGTATTTACAAATACAGATTTATTTGTAAAACCCACCACACGTTTCAGTAATGTGTGTTATACCGACCAACCAAACTTTCTCTCTGGTAGTCAGCTCTTCTCTGCCTGCAAAGGATATAACTGTACCACTCATAGCTGTCTGTCTGGTACAAACACGTAACAGACAGGCACTAAAATCTTGGATTTCAGACTTCACAAATGTTTTTAGCTGTTAAGCTTTATTCACTTTATTCCCGCAAAAATAGGTTAGCGGTCTAAAAATTATCTGAACTAAATTTACTGGAAGCTAATTGGTCCACTGATGGTTTTCAAAGTTATCTGAAATGCTAATCCGCTATCAAAAACTTTAGATAATTAGCACTTAGCGGATTATCGGAACTGTGCCCACCACTGGCCTTGGGGCATTTTCACTCCAGTAGGATTTGACAGATCCAAGTCTGTTCAGGCTAAATCTGCTCCACATGTCAAGTGTTGCACAGTCTTACTGCGGTTAGCGGGCTGGATTAGCCGTTTATTTATGCTCTCTCCACACTTGTAATGATTCCTGTGAAACACTATGCAGATGTTCTCACCGTGAACTCTGTGCAGACACATGCTTGTGCATCTTGACCTTTGTCTCTGTTTCCACTCTGTAAAATTTGTTTCACGTTGCTTCAGATATAAAGTGCCACATGTCTGAGAAAAACACCACTTCTCCTGTTGCAAATGATTTTCTCTTGAAATAAATGATGAAACCTACAACTGTTTTGTTGGTTTGACTGTTTCAGTGCATGAAGCCAGTCAGTCATTTTCTGCAGTATTTTCGCTGTTCCTGGGACTGCGCTCTTCTCGACAGAGACCTCTGATGTTATGCCTGGAATCTGCAGGAAGCCACTGGGACCACTTTGGACTTTACCTTTCACATCTGCTCCAGTTGCTCCTTCAGCCCTTGGTACTTCTTGATTTTCTTGTGCTCCTTCTTTCTGATGTTGCTGTCAGCTGGGATGGACACATTGACCACAAATGCAGTTTTCTTTCCCTTGTAAACCACCACGGTAGGTAGGTTCAAAGGTTCAAGGTTCATAGGTTCAAAGTCCCAAGGTGTAGGACAAAACGCTGCAGGAGCAGCTTCATTCCAGTGGCAATTGTCCACTTGAATAAATCTTAGCAGGGTTTGCACAGATTTATTTCTCATTTATTTATTCATGGAACTATTTATTTGCCTTTTGCGCATCAATTTTATTCTGGCCGTCTTTAGTGGTTTCTCTTGATGCCTGTTTTTAGTCCTTTAGTAAGTTTGTGAGTGCCCGGATGTGTCTGTGTTATGCTTTTTTTTTAAACAGGTACACATAAAGTCACCTGAACCTGAACCTGAACCACTATGTCTGGTTGGTTGGCCAACAGCTGCTTCTCTTTCTGGAATTTGAAGTCCCACAGGACCTCAGCCCAGTCATTCTCACCCACCTTGGGTCAGAATCAGAATCATCTTTATTGTCATTGCACAGTAAAACAGCACAACAAAATTTGCTTGCTTTGTGATCCAGGTGACCAGAAATTTAAGACAAGAGACCCTCTCTACTACCTCACCTTTAATGGTGGTGGTGGTGGTGGTGGGGGTCATCCCTGTGCTTCCTGAAGTCAACTATGATCTCTAGCTTTCTTGACACTTAGGGTCAGATTGTTTTCTGTGCACCTTTGTAGCGTCTCCCATCAGGACCTGGGGGGCGTCGAATCCGTATGAGGCACAGATGTTCCTGTACACGAATCCTGACACCTGTTTTGTGCCTGTCAGTGTTTGCTGTCCCAGCTTGCATCTTGCATCCTGCTTCTAAGTGCTGGAGTGTCTCTGGGGCACATTTCCCAGCCTGCAACTTGGGTCCTGTTGGTTGTGGTGGACTCCGACCTGCATGGATCTGGTGCTCAGGGCTTGTTCTTGATAATCAGAGCTTCTGTGTTGTCCTTTATCTTGGTCTTCCATATCTCATCCTTCTGTTCATATATATATATATATATATATATATATATATAACTATATATATAGTTTGTACACTCCTGAACTTTTTACATGTTTGAATTTTTATGACAAAAAATTCAGGCATTCTCATATTAAAATTTCTAAAATGATGCCCTTTAAACTCACGGTGAAAAGTAACATCTCGATCATGAATTAAAAGAAATAATCTAAAAGCCAAAATGATGGTGTGAATAAGTAAGTGCCCCCTTTAGTCTAACATAAATCATCACTTTTACAGCCATTCTTCTTCAGACAAGTCTTGGGATGAACACATGAACATTTCCAAGACAGTGAATATATATTTACATCAGTTATTAATCAATGCAAACAGTATGGCACTCTGGTAAATCTGCGGAGGCAGCAGTTCCCAAAAACTGAGTGACTATGCAACAAGGCGAAGGGTGAAGAAAGCCACCAAGTCAACCCTGGAGAATTTATCGCCTTCTGTGGCTGAATGAAGAAACTGTGCATAGCGCAAGTTTTGCATTTTGCGTGAGTAGTCCTGCAGTCTTGATGCTTTTAGACTTGTCAGTTGCCTTTGACACGGTGGACACAATCCTGCTGCGCCATCTCAACCAGTGTGTGGGTATTACAGGCTCTGCCCTCAGCTGGCTCAGTTCTTACAGAGCGGAGCTTTTTTGTGCAGTTGAGTCACTTTTCTTCAGATGTGGCCCCACTGATCTGTGGAGTACCTCAAGGCTCCATTCTAGGTCCTGTTCTTTTCCTTTTGTATATGTTGCCTTTCAGCAGTGAATGAATGGACTGCAATGAAAAAAGAGAATGTTTGAACCAACTTAAAAAAGTGTTACAATTTGTAAAAAACCTGAATGAATTGAGTTGTTTGAACTTAAGTTTGTAAGTTAGAGTTGATTTAACTTTCAAACTTAAGTTCAAACAACTTAATTCATTCAGGTGTTTATAAATTGTATCACTTTTTTTTAAGTTGGTTCAAACATTATCTTTTTCAGTGTGCATTTATATAGTGCTTTTCTGTCTGCATCAGAAGCTCAAAGCGTTGACAATTAGGCCTCACACACACACACACACACACACACACACACACACACACACACACACACACACACACACACACACACACACACACACACACACACACACACACACACACTCATATACATCGATGTCAGGATGCTGCCATGCAAGGAGCTCACTACACGTGGAGCAAATAGGGGCTCAACCAACATGAGCTACAGTGCATGTGGAAAGTATCCATAGCGATTCACTCTTCCCACATGTTGTTATGTTACAGCCCTATTCCACAATAGATGACATTCATCCTTTTCCCTCAAAATTTTATACGCAATACCCACAATGACAATGTGAATTTTTTTTTTTTTTTTTTTTTTTTTTTTTTTTTTTTGCAAATTTATAAAAATTCTGTTTCACAAAAAACAAAGAAATCACAGGTCCACAAATATTCACGGTCTTTGCCATGAAGCACAAAATTGAGCTCAGTTGCCTCCTGTTTCCACTGATCATCCTTGAGATGTTTCTACAGCTTAGTTGGAGTCCACCTGAAGTAAATTCAGTTGATTGGATATGATTTGAAAAGACACACACCTGTCTATAAGGTTCCACAGTTGACAGTCAGAGCACAAACCAAGTATGAAGTCAAAGGAATTGTCTGTAGACCTCAGAGACAGGATTGTCTGGAGGCACAAATCGCGGAAAGGGTACAGAAACATTTCTGCTGCTTTGAAGGTCCCAATGAGCACAGTGGCCTCAATCATCTGTAAATGTGAGAAGTTCAGATCCACCAGGATTTTTCCTAGAGCTGTCCGCCCATCTAAACTGAGCGATAGGGGGAGAAGGACCTTAGTCAGGGAGGTGACCAAGAACCCAATGGTCACTCTGTCAGAGCTCCAGCATTACTCCGTGGAGAGAGGAGAACCTTCCAGAAGGACAACCATCTCTGCAACAATCCACCAATCAGGCCTGTATGGTAGAGTGGCCAGACGGAAGCCACTCCTTAGTAAAAGGCATTTTTGGTGTCATGTTTGGAGGAAACCAGGCACCATCCATACAGTGAAGCATGGTGGTGGCAGCATCATGCTGTGGGGATATTTTTCAGCAGCAGGAACTGGGAGACTAGTCAGGATTGATGGAAAAATTAATGCAAAAATGTACAGAGACATCCTGGAAGAAAACCTGCTCCAGAGCGCTCTTGACCTCAGACTGGGGCATGTTGCATGTTGTCATTATGGGGTGTTGTGAGTATAATTTTGAGGGTGTATATATATATATATATATATATATATATATATATATACACACACACACACACACAGTGGGGAAAATAAGTATTTGATCCACTCTCGATTTTGCAGGTTTTCCCACCTACAAAAAATGTAGAGGTGTGTAATTTTTATCGTAGGTACTCTTCAACTGTGAGAGACAGACTCTAAAAAAAAAAAATCCAGGAAATCACATTGTATGGTTTTTGAATAATTAATTTGCATTTTATTGCATGAAATAAGTATTTGATCACCTATCAACCAGTACGAATTCTGTATAAAAGACACCTGTCCACACAATCAATCACACTCCAACCTATCCGCCATGGCCAAGATCAAAGAGCTGTCTAAGGACACCAGGGACAAAACTGTAGATCTGCGCAAGGCTGGGATGGACTACAGGACAAGAGGCAAGCAGCTTGGTGAGAAGACAACAACTGTTGGTGTAATTATTAGAAAATGGAAGAAAAACATGACTGTCAATATTTGTCAGTCTGGGGCTCCATGAAAGATCTCGCCTCGTGTGGCAAGGATGATTCTGAGAAAGCCCAGAACTACACAGTAGGACCTGGTCAATGACCTGAACAGAGCTGGGACCACAGCCACAAAGATTACATTAGTAACACATGATGCTGTCATGGTTTAAAATCCTGCAGTGCAGCAAGGTCCCCCTGCTCAAGCCAGCACATGTCCAGGCCCGTTTGAAGTTCACCAGTGACCATCTGGATGATCCAGAGGAGTCATGGGAGAAGGTCATGTGGTCAGATGAGACCAGAATAGAGCTTTTTGGAATCAACTCCACTTACCATGTTTAGAGGATGAGAACAGCCCCAAGAAAACCATCCCAACTGTGAAGCATGGGGGTGGAAACATCATACTCTGAGGGTGCTCTTCTGCAAAGGGGACAGGACGACTGCATCGTATTGAAGGGAGGATGGATGGGGTCATGTATTGTGAGATTTTGACAAACAACCTCCTTCCCTCAGTAAGAGCATTGAAGATGGGTCATGGCTGGGTCTTCCAGCATGACAATGACCCCAAACACAGCCAGGACGACTAAGGAGGGGCTCCGTAACAAGAATTTCAAGGTCCTGGAGTGGCCTGGCCAGTCTCCAGACCTGAACTCAATAGAAAATCTTTGGAGGAGGCTGAAACTCCAAACCTGAAAGATGTGGAGAAGATCTGTATGGAGGAGTGGAGCAAAATCGCTGTTGCAGTGTGTGCAAACTTGGTCAAGAACTACAGGAAACGTCTGACCTCTGGAACTGCAAACAAAGGTTTCTGTACCAAATATTAAGGTCTGTTTTTTTATTGTATAAAATACTTACTTCATGCAATAAACTGCAAATTAATTATTTAAAAATCATATAATGTGATTTTGTTGATTTTGTTTTTAGATTCTGTCTCTCACAGTTAAACTGTACCTATGTAATATGGTGCCAAATCACAAAATCAGTCACCTCCAGGTGGTTCACATCGATGAGGTCTAACCTGACCCATTCTTTCTCATTGGCAACAGTGACCAGGAAAACTCCATCAGGCATTTATTGATCTCAGGAAGAAACCTGACGCAGATCACACTCAGAGGGGTGACCATCTGCTTTGGCAAACTACCAATAACAAAAAAAAAAAGAGAGAGAGAGAAATGTCAAACATGCAAAAACAAATTATGAAACTAATTGTCTATGTGCTCATAATGTCCAGTGACCATAGTGACCATTAGTCCAAACAAGGATCATAGTCAACTGATGGTTCTGTTTCTCCAAAACCTCAGCAATGATCACATGCGCCCCCCCCCCCCCCACACACACACACACCACATCTATATCGATCCACAGCAGGTCATGACCCTTAACGGTCTCTCTGTTCCAGTCACTGTCCAGTGAAGGTTTGGGTGAGTGCACCTTTGTTGTTATAGTCCTGTTGGTTTGTTCTCATTGAAACATCAGTTTGCAATGTAACGTCACAAACAGTCAGTCGGATTTAGTGTGTGGTGTCTTCTGAAACAAAAAGCCAGAGAAATCAGTGTGCAGCAGAGCTCATGGTGCTGCAACCACAGATCTGATCATCCTAATCCTAATCCACCACACTGTAGCCTGGACATGCTGTGACTCAGTCACGGCCTGATCACGGCCTCAATCCATTCTTTCTGCTGAGAGTGACGCAGCAGGACACACACACACACACACACACACACACACACACACACACACACACACACACACACACACACACACACACACACACACACACACACACACACACACACACACACACACTTCCTGTTCTTCTCGTGCGCTGTGGCTTTCTTCGCACATTCAGATATTGTTAGTGTGCTCACTTCAGGGAAACCGTCACCAGAGAACAACACCTGGAATCTGTTTTCAGCTGCAACACCAATTCTGAAAAAGTTAAATGTTATGGAAACTGGAAGAAAAAAAAAAAGAAAACAGTGATCCTTACATTTACTTTGACTTCTGTTCATGGCATGCAGGATGAAGTGAAGATATTTCATGTTTTGACAGATCATTTAATATCACATTTAAGGTCTGAAACACATAAAAAAAAAACAATTGGATGGGGAATTTAGAGCTACTGAAGTAAAAAAAAAAGTAAATGATGTTTTTTTTTTTTTTTTTTGGTTTGTCAAGTGTTAGATAATATCTGTGCTAATGCCTTATTTTATCTTAGTTATCAAGCGTTTGCTTTAGTTACCTGTTTAAAAGTGTCTGGAACAAGACTTCAAGTGGATATGACACTTAAAGACAACATAGTCTTATTACATGTAACAAAGGTTATACGAGGTCTGTTAGAAAACTATCCAACCTTTTTATTTTTTGCAAAAACTATATGGATTTGAATCGTGCGCTTGCATCAGCCAAGCTTGAACCTTCGTGCGCATGCGTGAGTTTTTTCTCACTTAAAATTTTATTAATTCTTGCACAATTTAAAAGAACAGAAACAAGGCCAGTGCCTGAACAAACAAACAATAAGAACAATGTAAACAGAGGGAGGTAACAAATGATACATCAGCATAGTAAGATCTATTCATTGTCTGTCCGTGTTCCTTTGTAGGTAATCCATTTATCCCACTTATCTTTAAATACTGCTTCCTTGAGTCTCAGAGTGTTGTGTGTTGGGGGGGTGTGGCTGGACATTTTGGTGTTCTTTTCTTTTCTTTGCTCTCCAGGTGGTATGAAAACTGATTTGTCTGTGGAGAAGGTGCTGGCTGAAGAGTCCTTCACCCTCATCAACATCATGTGCAGCACCTGTGGATGGTGCTCACATGCAACCTTAAAGACTTTCGGCTGAAGCAGATAATTGGATGGCGTTCTGCATTTAAGCCATGTATGATTCAAGCAGAATTGCCGGGAACTCGACCTTGTGATGTTCGTTTGTGAGACGCTGAGGACCGTGCCTGGGTTTGACACATCGAGCCTGTGAAGCAGGAAGGGTGAGGGACACATGCTGTCAGCACACATCAGAGGTGATTAATTGTTTGACTACTTGTTGATAGTAACTTGGTATTTTGTTACGCAGTATATTTGAATTGTGATGAGAATTGTGCAGCTTGCTTCTCACTGCTGTGGCGTGCGGACAAGTGATCCTCCATCTGTTGTGAGAAGCTGCTCATTTGCATAAAGCTTAAAATACAGACCTGAATGTGTTGCTGATAGTGTGTGTCTTTTGAAGGATATTAGTTGTAACTGCTGACTTACCTCACCTCTTCTATCCTTCGCAGAGAGTCGGTTTGTCGTGTCCACCTGGGGGGTGTTTGGCGGTAACAGTGAGTCCAGAAGCGCCGGGCTTCGATCCTTTTGGGCGCTGGAGAGCGTGCCAGCCTTCACTCCACCAGAATGACGCTGTTTTAGTTTCTACACTTTATTATGCACCAGAGGGTGAAAAAATAAATTGTTTTTGTTATTGGAACCGCTTTCTGGTTATTTTAGCGCTGGGTTCCGTCAGACGCAGGTCTGCTCCTCAACCCGCGTCGACACATAACACAGAGTGTGTGTCATCTTTTCCATTGTGAATATTTCTTGTACAATCTCAGTCCATTGGTTGTAGGTGGGAGGTTCAAGCTTGAGCCATTTCCTGGTTATTGCTTTTCTAGCAGCTGTCAGGAGTATTTTAATCAGGTAATGATCATCTGTTCTAACCACCTTCGTTATGCTACCCAGATACAAAATTGTACCTGTCATGGGAATAGGATATTTCAAAATTTTGTTTAAGGTCAACCATACAGTGTTCCAAAACTGTATAATTTTTGGGCAACTCCAAAAAACTTGAGTATGGTTGGCATCATCTGCCCCACATTGCCTCCAACAGACCTGCGGCATTGTTAGTTGTTTACTCTTTATTGATGGAGTGGTAAAAAAGCGAATAGGATTTTTCCAGTTAAATTCCTGCCACTTAAGTGAACAGGTTGAGGACTGAGACAATTTACATATTTGAAGCCATTCTTCTTCAGAGATTGTGATAAGCATCTCTTTTTCCCATTTATTTTTGACATAGACAGTAGAGTATTTATGGTTGACCATTAGGCTAACATATAATCAGGAAATAATTTTTTGAGTTTTTGAATCATATGATGCCAGCAACAGATCCAAGACTGCATTAGTTTTGTCACTCCCGTTGAATTTTATGTCCTTATTGTAATATTCTTTGAGCTGCAAATATCGAACGAAATCCTGATTGCTAAGTACAAATTTATCCTTCAATTCCTGGAAACTCATCTCAGTATTCTTCACCACTGTATAAAAGGCAGTGAGGCCTTCATAGCTCCAGCTCTTAAATGTTGAGTCAAGCATACCCGGCTTAAAGTCTTTATCAAAGGCTATCCATTTTAGAATTTTCCTTTCTTCATTCAATTTAAATTGTCTCGCCAACTTGAGCCAAATATCCAATGCATATTTTGTCACTGGATTAAGATCATTTTTTAAAGCATCGGGTATACTGTCCTCGCCCAAGTAAGTCTGTACCTGTTGCCCAGGAATACATGTCTCCACCTCTTTCCATCTAGCAAAATAATTAGGATCACACCAGCAACAGAGGTAACGGAGCTGTGCAGCATAAAAATACACTTTCAAATTAGGAAGGGCCATACCTCCTTTATCTTTAGGCAACTGTAATGTTGAATATCTGATTCTGGCTCTATTCCCACTCCAAATAAATCTGGATATCATCTTATCCCACTCTGAGAATTGCTTAGACGGTACATCAACAGGAAGTGCTTGAATACTGCCTTGAGCGTATCCCATACTGTTGAAGGGTCAACTTGGCCGTCATCATTCTGTTCAATAAATAGTTTTATTTCTTACTTGATATATTCAGTAACTGACTGATTGTTCAATAGTCCAACATTAAGTATCCATACAGTATTTTTCTGCCTCTTGTCTAATTGAATAGTTAAATAAACTGAATTATGGTCTGACACATCTGCAACTCCAATTCTACATTCTAATACTCTATGGTAGTCCTCCTTTTTCATTAGAAAATAATCTATCCTTGAGTAAACAGAGTGAGGCACTGAGTAATGGGTGTAATCTTTCTCTGACGGGTGAAAAAGTCTCCACACATCCACCATGCCAGTTTCCTCCAAAGTTGTATTAAGTATTCTTGTTAGGTTTTTCTTATTTCTATTCTTACTAGTAGAGTCCCATTTTAAATCTAGAACTGCGTTCCAGTCTCCAGCACAAACACATATCCCCTCTGCCTCCACTGTAACAACATCAAACAGCATTTTATAGAAGGATCCATCACTATCAGGGGGTGCATAGATATTTATCAGAGTTAGAGTTGTATTTTCTATTATATCCTTTACTATGACATACCTTCCCTGGTCATCTCTTATTACCTTATGTTCTTTGAATTTCACAGATTTATTGTGTGAGCCGCTGAAGAGGGAGTGCTTTTTCTGCGGCTCAAATGAGCATCAGCAGTTAAACACAAACACCCGCCCTTAGAGACTGGGTTAAGGGTGGGTCCAGACATTCACGTGGGACGTACACGTATTTCCACACGTCTCCCAGTCACAATCCTGAGCGGGGATTTAACCCTTCAAGCCCCAGCACTGGTGGACACGGGGTCAGAAGGGAATCTGCTGGACAGCAGATGGGCAAGGGAGGTAGAGCTCCCTCTGGTGGCGCTTCCTTCACCTTTGAAGGTACGGGCACTAGATGGCACCCTTCTCCCTTTAATCACACACAAGACACAACCAGTAGTTCTGGTGGTGTCTGGGAATCATCGGGAAGAGATAGAGTTTTATGTGACTCCTTCTACTTCCCGCGTGATTTTGGGCTTCCCGTGGATGGTAAAACACAATCCCCGGATTGATTGGCCGTCTGGGGTTGTGGCTCAGTGGAGCGAAACCTGACACCGGGAGTGTTTAGGATCCTCGGTTCCTCCCGGTTTAAGTGCTAGTGAGGAGGTTATAGTTCCCCCCAATCTGACGGCGGTGCCGGTTGAGTACCACGATCTTGCTGACGTTTTCAGCAAAGATCTGGCTCACCCTTCCCCCCCACCGTCCATACGATTGTGCCATTGATTGGATTCCGGGCGCTGAGTACCCGTCCAGTAGGCTGTACAACCTCTCACGTCCGGAGCGCGAATCAATGGAGACCTACATCCGGGACTCATTAGCTGCCGGGCTGATCCAGAACTCCACCTCCCCGATGGGTGCTGGTTTCTTTTTTGTGGGCAACAAAGAGGGCGGACTCCGTCCATGCATTGATTACAGAGGGCTGAACGAGATCACGGTTCGCAACCAATACCCGTTACCTCTGTTGGATTCAGTGTTCATGCCCTTGCATGGAGCCCAAATTTTCACAAAACTTGATCTTAGGAATCAATCAATGAATCAATTTTTTTATATAGCGCCAAATCACAACAAACAGTTGCCCCAAGGCGCTTTATATTGTAAGGCAAGGCCATACAATAATTATGTAAAACCCCAACGGTCAAAATGACCCCCTGTGAGCAAGCACTTGGCTACAGTGGGAAGGAAAAACTCCCTTTTAACAGGAAGAAACCTCCAGCAGAACCAGGCTCAGGGAGGGGCAGTCCTCTGCTGGGACTGGTTGGGGCTGAGGGAGAGAACCAGGAAAAAGACATGCTGTGGAGGGGAGCAGAGATCGATCACTAATGATTAAATGCAGAGTGGTGCATACAGAGCAAAAAGAGAAAGAAACAGTGCATCATGGGAACCCCCCAGCAGTCTACGTCTATAGCAGCATAACTAAGGGATGGTTCAGGGTCACCTGATCCAGCCCTAACTATAAGCTTTAGCAAAAAGGAAAGTTTTAAGCCTAATCTTAAAAGTAGAGAGGGTGTCTGTCTCCCTGATCTGAATTGGGAGCTGGTTCCACAGGAGAGGAGCCTGAAAGCTGAAGGCTCTGCCTCCCATTCTACTCTTACAAACCCTAGGAACTACAAGTAAGCCTGCAGTCTGAGAGCGAAGCGCTCTATTGGGGTGATATGGTACTACGAGGTCCCTAAGATAAGATGGGACCTGATTATTCAAAACCTTATAAGTAAGAAGAAGAATTTTAAATTCTATTCTAGAATTAACAGGAAGCCAATGAAGAGAGGCCAATATGGGTGATGGGGTAATGAGGGGATGGCAGGGGGAGAGAAGCTGCAGAGAGGTGTGTAAGACTACAGCTCTGCTTCCTGGTCCCAACCCTGGATAGTCACGGTTTGGAGGATTTAAGAAAATTGGCCAGATTTCTAGAAATGAGAGCTGCTCCATCCAAAGTGGGATGGATGCCGTCTCTCCTAACAAGACCAGGTTTTCCCCAGAAGCTTTGCCAATTATCTATGAAGCCCACCTCATTTTTTGGACACCACTCAGACAGCCAGCAATTCAAGGAGAACATGCGGCTAAATATGTCACTCCCGGTCCGATTGGGGAGGGGCCCAGAGAAAACTACAGAGTCCGACATTGTTTTTGCAAAGTTACACACCGATTCAATGTTAATTTTAGTGACCTCCGATTGGCGTAACCGGGTGTCATTACTGCCGACGTGAATTACAATCTTACCAAATTTACGCTTAGCCTTAGCCAGCAGGAATGTATACCACCCGGTTCGGATCCGGAAGGGAGACGAATGGAAGACGGCATTTAACACCCTGTTAGGTCACTTTGAGTACCTGGTCATGCTGATCGGCCTCACTAACGCCCCAGCGACGTTCCAAGCTTTGGTAAATGACGTCTTGCGGGACTTCCTGCATCGATTTGTCTTCGTATATCTGGACGATATACTCATCTTCTCCCCGGACCCTGAGACTCATGTCCAGCATGTACATCAGGTCCTGCAGCGGTTGTTGGAGAACCGGTTGTTTGTGAAGGGCGAGAAGTGCGAGTTCCACCGCACTTCTTTGTCCTTCCTGGGGTTCATCATCTCCTCCAACTCCATTGCCCCTGATCCGGCCAAGGTTGCGGTGGTGAGAGACTGGCCCCAACCGACAAGCCGTAGGAAACTACAACATTTCCTCGGTTTTGCAAATTTTTACCGGAGGTTCATTAAGGGCTACAGTCAGGTAGTTAGCCCCCTGAAAGCCCTGACCTCCCCAAAAGTCCCCTTCACCTGGTCGGATCGGTGCAAAGCCGCGCTTAGGGAGTTGAAACGTCGGTTCTCGACTGCACCAGTTCTGGTGCAGCCCGATCCTTGCCGCCAGTTTGTGGTTGAACTGGACGCCTCTGACTCAGGGATAGGAGCCGTGCTGTCCCAGAGCTGGGACTCCGACAAGGTCCTCCACCCTTGTGCCTATTTTTCTCGCAGGTTGACCCCGGCTGAGCGGAACTATGACGTGGGCAATCGGGAACTTCTTGCGGTGAAGGAGGCTCTTGAGGAGTGGAGACACCTGTTGGAGGGAGCTTCGGAGCCGTTCACGGTTTTCACGGACCATCGGAACCTGGAGTATATCAGGACCGCCAAGCGGCTGAACCCAGGCAAGCCCGCTGGTCACTGTTCTTCTATCGCCCCGGGACCAAGAATCAGAGGTCGGACGCCTTGTCCCGGGTACACCAGGATGAAGTCAAAACAGAGCTGTCGGATCCACCGGAATCCATCATGCCTGAGTCCACTATCGTGGCCACCCTCACCTCGGACGTGGAGAAGACCGTCCGGGAGGCCCTGGCACGAAGCCCCGACCCAGGCACAGGTCCGAAGAACTGCTTATATGTCCCACCAGAGGCCAGAGCTGCAGTTCTGGACTTCTGTCATGGTTCCAAGCTCTCCTGTCACCCAGGGGTGCGAAGAACCGTGGCAGTGGTCCGGCAGCGCTTCTGGTGGGCATCCATGGAAGCCGACGTCCGGGAGTATATCCAGGCCTGCACCACCTGCGCCAGGGGCAAGGCCGACCATTCGAAGGCCCAAGGTCTGTTGCAACCGCTCCTGGTGCCTCATCGCCCCTGGTCCCACATCGGCCTGGATTTTGTCACGGGCCTCCCGCCGTCCCAGGGCATGACGACCATCTTCACGGTAGTGGACCGTTTCTCCAAGGCGGCCCACTTCATGGCCCTCCCGAAGCTCCCGACGGCCCAGGAGACTGCAAACCTCCTGGTTCACCACGTCGTGCGTCTGCATGGGATACCAACAGACATTGTCTCGGATCGTGGTCCTCAGTTCTCCTCCCAGGTCTGGAGGAGCTTCTGCAGAGAACTGGGGGCCACCATGAGCCTCTCGTCCGGGTATCACCCACAGACGAACGGACAGGCAGAGCGGGCCAACCAGGAACTGGAACAGGTCCTCCGCTGTGTTACATCTGCGCACCCGACGGCCTGGAGCAACCACCTGGCCTGGATCGAGTACGTACATAACAGCCAGGTGTCCTCTGCCACCGGCCTCTCCCTGTTTGAGGTGTGTTTGGGGTACCAGCCCCCATTGTTTCCCGTGGTGGAGGGAGAGGTCGGTGTGCCCTCGGTCCAGGCCCACCTACGCAGATGCCGTCGGGTGTGGCATTCTGCCCGTGCTGCCTTGTTGAAGGCCCGGACGAGGGCTAAGGCCCATGCAGACCGCCGGCGTTCCCCGGCCCCTGCATACCAGCCCGGGCAGGAGGTGTGGTTATCCACGAAGGACATTCCTCTCCAAGTGGATTCCCCGAAACTGAAGGACAGGTACATAGGCCCCTTCACAATCCTCAAAGTCCTCAGTCCGGCGGCAGTGAAGCTCCGGCTCCCAGCTTCACTGCGGATCCACCCCGTGTTTCATGTTTCCAGGATCAAACCGCACCACACCTCACCCCTCTGTGCACCCGGACCGGCGCCGCCTCCTGCCCGGATCATCGACGGGGAGCCTGCGTGGACAGTCCGCCGGCTCCTGGACATCCGTCGTATGGGCCGGGGGTGTTGGGAAAGTGTAAGTACACGGACCCACAACAGGGGGCGCAAATGAACGGACAATGGAATAGGTCAAATAACACACTTTACTGTTGTGAATATGCACAACAAGTACAACAGATTACAATAATAGACAAAGTCAAATTCACACAGGTGTCGTGTGGGCAGGCTCGAAGATAGGAGACGCCTCTCCAAAGTAGAACCGGAACCACATGGTTTCCTCCGCCACCAGACCCCGGGAATACTGGAGCCGCCAAGTCCCAAACTCCCAGGTGGCCACTGCCTCCGCGTGTCGGACCTGGTACTGCTGGCGAGGAACAAAGGACAATTAAAGGAGGGCGCGTTCGCACCCAGGAATCCGAACGGCAGGTAAGTTACCTCCACCTCTCGTTGGAAAATACTCTCAGAGCAAAACACAAAAGTCACAAAGATCACTGTTAAACAGTCAGCTGAGCACGTTACCTTCTCAGTAGAAACGATATCTCGGCGATGAGGTGGAGATGCCGTCCTGCTGATATACCCCTGCAGATCCGATGATTGATGACAGCTGTCGCAGGTGATGGGTGACAGCTGTCACTCTGGCTGCTCCTGCAAGGCGGCAGCGCCCCCTAGTGCCTGGAGCCCGCACTCCAGACAGGGCGCCCTCTGGTGGTGGTGGGCCAGCAGTACCTTCTCTTCAGCGGCCCACACAACAGGGGGTTCCAGTACTTGGTGGACTGGGAGGGGTATGGACCCGAAGAACGCTCCTGGGTGAAGAGGAGCTTCATCCTGGACCCAGCCCTCCTGGCCGACTTCTACAACCGACACCCCGACAAGCCTGGTCGGGTGCCAGGAGGCGCCCGTTGAGGGGGGGTCCTGTTGTGTGGGCCGCTGAAGAGGAGGTACTGCTGGCCCACCATTCAGAGGGCGCCCTGCCTTATTTTAAACTATAGTTTGTGTCTACAGTGTTCATTCTCCCAGGCAGCGTCCTCTCGCACCAAGCCTAAAATACATCACTACATGTAGACCGTATCGGCTTTACACTTTTTTTAGCGGCAGAAACTTTGATTAAACACAGCTCTCAGGGACTTGTTTGTCGATATGCCTGACCAGTGTGTCGCAGCATATTGCACAAACACAAGGGCAAAAGGTTTTAGCCTTTTCAAGTCCAGGCAGATTGATCAAAAGCCGCGGTGTTGTGTGATGCACGAAATATCCGGCTGCCCCTCCCTCCGCTCACACTTTCCTCTACCGTCTCCATGTTCTCGCACCGCTCACAGGAACACATAAAATGTCAACCCTCAACAATATGTTCACAATAATCTTGAAATGGTCAAGGAACTTGTAAAAATATCAGTGCAATACGTAGTAAACACGGCGGCGGCATGTTCACTGTTGTTTTCGGTGATCTTTTTCGAAGCTTTCACCATTTATTTCCTATTCTTTTGTGAAAATAACATAACTAAACACGGATGACTGCAATGCCAGGTACTCGAAAATGGAAAAAACCCGAAAGTAATGACGGTGGTCCGCAAGTAATAGCTACACTATTGCGGCTCCGGAAAAATAACAAAGGCAGTAAACAGATGCTCAAATCAAAAATGCTATAATTATAGTGTTATAAACAGCAGCAACAAAAATCAAAGCCTCCCTTACCATTTTGTATTCTGCAGCCTTTCAAAATCCATCGGAATTGGCACGTCTCTTGCCTATGCTTCGGCTCCGCCATAAACACCGTCTGCATTATTTTCGCTGCCAGAATGCTCCTGGTTTGAATGTTCGTCTGAAAGATACAGCTCCAATCTGTAGGGTCTAATCACTGCTGCAACATCCTCAGGATCTGAGTGAGAAATAATTCAGAAAATCAGAAAAGTTCTCGATCTCGTGACTGTCCATGCTGAGGCCTATCTGTTCCTGTTGTCAATCTAACAGACAAAGACGGGACTCTACACATTGTGATGTCACGGCATCACTTGACTGCTGATGGAATGCTGCCAGCGCGCTTTCCATGAAACACACTTTTGAGAAGCTGTAAAAACTTTATTTCTCAGTGATAATGATTAAAACCACTTTCAACTTACTATACTATATGTATATTTTTGATATTTATATCAGTTTTGCCTACTTTTTAGGTGTCATATCCACTTTAAGCATGTGCAAGTTACAGATAAAGGGTGGGCTCCCCCGTTGGTGAGAGCCAGTAACATTAGAATTGTGAGACTAAACCACACCCGCTGTAACGCCCACATTGTATAAAAGTGTTGTACGACCCATTTTCTGGGTCCCTTCACAAGATGGATGCTGTGTGTGGGGACCCCGGTCCGGTTTCAACGTGACCTTCAGTAAATTCAAAATGAGGAATATATCGATGTGGTTCTTTATAAGGAGCAGTAAATTACATAAAGAACCAGGACAAATTACAAATGGATGATTGTAATTATGATTTGGTACAAAAGCAGTATCCATCCAAGGCTGAGTCTCTGAGGAGGAAAGATGTGCAGAGGATCTTCAGTTTTTCAAGAAATGTGTGAGAAAAATTTTGAAATGTTTAAAAACAATGTTCCTCTAAGAAAGGTGGGAAGAGATTTGTATATTTCTCCCTCTACAGTGCAAAATGCTATGAAATCATTCAAGGAATTTGGAGGAATTTCAGTGTGTAAAGGGTGCAAGCCTGAGCTGAACACCGGCACTGCATCAACAGCTCATTCATCATTCATCAATAGCTGATATATCCACATGGGCAAAAGATTACTTTGGAAAACCTTTGTTAATCTGTACAATATGGAGCTATATTCACAAATTCTACTTAAAACTTTACTGTGAAAAAAAGATGGCTTATAACCTTGTCCAGGAGCAACATCAACATTTCTGTGCTTGGAGGCATCTTGGTTGGACCATCACACAGTGGAAATGTGTACTGTGGTCAGGAATCCATATTCAAGATCTTTCTGCTTTTTTTGTGTGTGTGTTTTTCACAAACCAAATCCAAGAGAGGGTCCCGCAAAATGGGTCTGGAACGCAGTCGCAGACAGCCTGTGTGTGAAGCCCCACCGGGCCACGGCGTATCACCCCCAGGCTAATGGATTGTGTGAGCACTTTCATTGTTCCATGAAAGCTGTTCTACGGGCTGGCTGAACGGACAACGGTTGGGTGGACAGGCTCCCATGGTTCATGCTGGGCCTACGGATCGCCTCCAAGGAGGACCTCCAGTCCCCATTGGCAGAGTCGGTTGATGGCTAATCGCTATGGGTCCATTGGGATTTCATTCCTGACACCACCGTCCCCCTGGTCAGCTGCCCACAAGCAGAGCGAGCTCCAGGACAAAGCTTTCGCACCTGTGCCTACTTCACAGCACGGCCCGCCGCTTTCCTACATGCACCCACACCTGCAGTCAGTTTTTATTCGTCATGACACTCACAGAGGATCGCTACAGCCTCCTTATGACAGCCTATTTCAAGTATTGAAAACAGGGGACAAAAACTTTGTGGTTGACAATTCAGTGGACCACTTCAAGCTGGCCCAACTGGATCTGATCAGGCCCAAGGAGCCGGCCTGTGCCCCCTCCACGGGGCTGCCCACCCACAGCGCATGCCCATGGCTCCCTTCTGTATGCCACAGCACCTCCGATGCCCTGGCACAAAGAATTGGTTGTGGCCAGATTATTTGCCCACTCCCTCAATAATATTTTTCATTTTTATTGTTCTTCCTTATGGTGAATTGGGGGGGGGGGGGTGTAGCCCACATGCCCACGCAATGTACTCTTCAGATATAATTCACCAAGTCAGATCACGACCTGTGGTTGCAATGTATGTCCGGCTCTATATGTTACACCTGTTTCACACATAAATGTTCCACCACTTGCAGTTATTGATCCCTGCTTTACACGTTAATAAGCTAAGACGTGCACATCTGCTTTCCCAGCAGGATCCCTGGTGGGCGATGTACGATTGATTGTTGTCAAAGCTGTCTCGCTGACGTGTATTTGGACTCTGACCACTCGCTGCATTGGGGCCGGTGCAGAAAAAAGGTCTGCCCTGTTGTGTATGTAATCAGCTGGCCCGGTTCTTTGATGATTTAATGCTAGGAGCCTGTGGAGGAAGGAGCTGGGCCGTGCCTCCGTATAAAGTCTTTATTGTATGTGAATGTTTTTCAGTGTGTTTTTCAATGAAATAAAGTGACATGCATTCGCATTGTTCGAATGTGAAATTGTTGCTCTTTCTTGCGCTTCATGCAGTTTCCCCAGAATACACTTTTAGTTACTTCCTCGGATTTTGTTTTCTTTATGGTTGATGCCAGACAAGTAGTAGGACAGAGAAAATTAAAATCATTCTGCATTCTGCTGAAAAGGATGTGTTTGTTTCAGGGCTGATGCAGGTATCTGTGGAGGGATGTTATCTCGTCAACAGGTTCCTCTGTCCCAGTTTCCTTCCTCTTTAGATAGTGATATTAGCATTGAGCAATCGAGAAGCTGTGTTGACGGTTTTTCTGGATATTGAAAAGGCATATGATATGCTCTGGAAGGACGGTCTTATAATAAAACTTTTTGATGCAGGTATAAAAGGAAGGATGTTGAACTGGATTAAACACTTCTTGAGTGCTAGAAGTGTTCAGGTTAGAGTGGGTAACTGTTTTTCTGATGCCTTTCTTGTTGATAATGGGACCCCTCAGGGCAGCGTTATCAGTCCTCTTCTTTTTGATGTTATGGTTAATGATATCTTTGATGCTGTTGATGGTAGCTTTGGCAGATCTTTATTTGCAGATGATGGGGCCCTTTGGAAAAGGGGCAGTAATGTTACACACCTATTTAGTCAAATGCAGTGTGTGTTAGATAAGGTACAGGGCTGGGCTGACAGATGGGAATTTTGATTGTCTGCTTCCAAAACTAAGTTTGTGGTTTTTGGAAGGAAGGCGCGTGGTTGTGAGCAACCTCTTACACTGTACGGTGAATGTATTGAAAGGGTTAAATTGTTCAAGTTCGTTGGAGTAGTGCTGGATGAGCGACTTACGTATAAAGATCATATACCAAAAATTGTGGATAAGAATACTAAAGTGATTAACGTTATGAGGTGTCTGACTGGAACAACATGGGGGGCTGAACGCACCGTGATGTTGACTATTTATAAAGCTTTAATTAGGTCCGTATTTGATTATGGCTGTGTGGTGTATGGGTCTGCAGCAAAGTCTTTATTGGGAAAACTTGACATTGTTCAAGCTAAAGCATTGAGATTGTGTGTTGGAGCTTTTAAAACTACTTCACTTCCTGCACTATTGGTCGAGTTGGGGGAAACCCCTTTAAGTCTGAAACGTATAAAACTGTGATTAAACTATATAGTGAAATTAAAGGGGCTGGCACGGCACTTTCGTCCTCTTCTGTGCTGGATGACAGTTGGGAGTTTGGAGGTGGCACAGATACACGAAATGGCAGCTGTTTTCTGTTTTCCCTAAAAGGTCAATTACAGGGGCTCAATCTTGTTACTAGTAGTGTTGTTCCTCCAGTAGTCTGGCCAGTAACTCCACCTTGGCTGTGGCTTGTGCCAGATGTTGATTTGTTATTGAGAGAGTTGTATAAAGATTTTAAAGGAAGTCTGGTGACTTATGCAAACGTCCATCTCAGGACTGTGTGGAGAGGCGTTACCCAGATTTACACAGATGGTTAGAGAGATCCAGCAACTAGACGGGTGGGTTTTGGTGTTTAAGTTCCTCAATTTGGGTTCAGTAAGTGTAACCCTTTATCTGACGGCATTTCTGTGTTTACCGCTGAGTTGTTTGCGATCCTCTGGGCACTGTGGTGGGTAGAGGACGCTGGACTTAAAAGTGTGGTAATTTGCTCTGACTCTCTGTCTTCACTGATGCCTTTAGTGGGTGGAGGGTGCATGGCCAGAGCAGATGTGGTTAGTGAAATTTTGATGTTGCTTTTAAACTTGGGGAGACTGGGTGTTGTGTAGGGTTTCTGTGGGTCCCAGCCCACGTGGGAATTCATGGGAATGAAATGGCTGATGCTGCTGCTAAGGCCGGCTTAAGGACTGACACCATCCTGTTTCATGTTCCTTTTAGTAGAATGGAGTGCCGTAGTTTAGTTAATGGTATACACCAGCAGTGGCAGCACATTTGGGATACTGAGACCAAGGGAAGACACCTTCACACTATTGTTTCAAAAGTTGAGCAGGGTAATGTGTCACTGGGTGTCTCACGTCACGATGATGTGAAGTTGGCAAGGCTTAGGCTGGGTCACTGTGGGTCAAACAGTGGGCTGGATGTGCTTGGGAAACATCTGGACGGTTGCTGTCATTTTTGCAGTGTCACAGGATCTGTTCTTCGTTTTTCTCTTTTCTGCAAATATATGTACTTATGTCTCCATATACATTTCTACACGCTTTGCTTTTTCTTGTTCCCCCCTTTTTAATATTATTATATTTAAGTAAATATTGGAGGAGTGGGATACAATTAGTTATACCTAACAGCTAACATTAGCTTATCTAGCCGGCCTTAGTAACTTTCATCGTAGTTTACAAAATAGTTGGTTCCTTTGTGTTTGATAACAATCTTCTCCTGTGATGTCTTATCCTTCTTATGTCTTATTACTTATTATATTATATATACCTTTTTCTTGAGCTGCTTGGGTGGGTAGGGAGAGTTCCCATGGGATAAAAAAGCTTTTTAACCTACCATTCCTGGTTCTCAAGACCAGGCACATAAGTGGCTCTGTTGTGTGGGCCGCTGAAGAGGAGGTACTGCTGGCCCACCACCACAAGATGGCGCCCTGCTTGAAGTGCGGGCTTCAAGCACGAGAGGGCGTCGGAGCAACCAGGAGTGACAGCTGTCACTCATCATCCGTACCAGCTGTCACTCATCCACTACTCATCACCACCACCATAAAGGCCGGACAGCAAATCCACCTCCTCGCCGAGAAATCGGCTACCATTCAGGTAATTTCTCTGTTGACTCAAACCGTTGAGTGATAATCTGAACTTCTTTTGCAGCCGTTATCCTGTGGTGTTCTGCCTTATCTGTGGGATTGGCGTTTGGTGTGACAGCGACGGCTTCGCCTCACACCCCAAACCAGATAAGTGGTTTAAACAGGAGCTGCACGAGTGTGTGATTGGAGGTGGAGGTTCTCCCTCCTTTACTGAACACTGACTGTGGGATTACTGAGTGTGCGAACTCACACTCATCAGGACTGTCTCTGTTTTCTGCCAGCAGTACCGGGTCTGACTGCTGAAGACAGCGGGAACCTGGGGCGCAGGGCTTGGCGGCTACGGTGTTCTTCAGCTCCGTTGGTGGTGGAAGCTGTGTGGGGATCCAGTTCTTCTCTCGCCAGGCGTCTTCTATCGTCGAGCCTGCCCACACGTCACCTGGTGTATGATTGACAGTCCACCATATTGTTATTGTCTGTACGTCGTTGTGCGATTCACAACATTAAATTGTTACTTTTGGCTTATCCATTGTCCGTTCATTAACGCCCCCTGTTGTGGGTCCGTGTCACGTCACTTTCACAACAGGATTTCTTGGCCAGCGTCATGGATCCCGAGGGGCGTCAACCATCGCTTGAACAGCCAATGGAAGAGCGAGGTGCACAGGCGCCAGCAGGAGGCGTGTTGGGTGAGCTGCAGCACATCTTAACCGCCTTTACCGCTCGGTTGGACTTAGTTACCGAGCAGAGCAGTGTTCTCAATCGTAGGATAGAGGCTCTCACCGCCCAGGTGGAAGCGCGTGCTCAGGGCGCTGCTGCAGCACCTCCTCCTGCTGACCGTGTGCCAGAAACAGACATTCCGCTGGTCGTTCAACGAACCCCCCCACCGTCCCCTGAAGCATACATAAGCCCTCCGGAGCCATACGGAGGCTGTGTGGAGACGTGCGCGGACTTCTTGATGCAGTGCTCGCTCGTCTTTTCACAGCATCCCGTCATGTACGCGTCAGACGCTAGCCGGGTGGCTTACGTCATAAATTTGCTTCGAGGAGAGGCACGCGCCTGGGCTACGGCGCTTTGGGAGCAGAATTCACGGCTCCTAACGGTTTATACTGAGTTTGTGAGGGAGTTCCGACAGGTGTTCGACCACCCTCATAGAGGCGAGACCGCTTCAAGTGTGCTGCTGTCGATACGGCAGGGGTGTTGGAGCGCAGCGAAGTATGCAGTCGACTTCCGCATCGCGGCAGCGCGAGCCGGCTGGAATGCTGTTGCGCTCCGCGCCGCCTTTGTAAACGGACTGTCTCTGGTCCTTAAAGAGCACCTGGTGGCGAAGGACGAGCCGCGGGATTTACATGGGCTTATCGACCTGGTTATACGGTTAGACAACAGATTAATGGAACACCGACGGCAGCGAGACGAGGGGCGTGGTCAGGAACAAGCCGTCACTCTTCCTCCCGGGCCTGAAAGGGAGCCGACTTCCCCACGCTCCACTGCCAGGGCTCTCCACGTGACAACAGCTCCCCCTGCTGACGTTGCTATGGAAACGAGCAGGGCCAAAAAACGATCAGACCAGAGACAAAGGAGGCTGATCTGTGGAGAGTGTTTTCTCTGCAGCTCTACTGAGCACACACAGAGAGAATGCCCCAAACGGTCAAAACAGCAGCACTCGTCCTTAGAGACTGGGCTAAGGGTGGGTCACAACACCCACGTGGGGAAACCCCGACAATCTGCATGAATCCCAGTCACGATCCTGAGTGGGGATCTAACCCTTCACGCCCCAGCACTGGTGGACACGGGGTCGGAGGGGAATCTGCTGGATAGCAGATGGGCAAAGGAGGTTGGGCTCCCTCTAGTGGCCTTCCCGTCACCATTGTCGGTGCGGGCACTAGATGGCACCCTTCTTCCACTAATCACACACCAGACTCAGCCAGTGACATTGGTGGTGTCTGGGAATCACAGGGAGGAGATTGTGTTTTATGTAACACCTTCTACCTCCCGAGTGATTTTGGGTTTTCCATGGGTGTTAAAACACAATCCCCGGATTGATTGGCCGTCTGGGGTTGTGGTACAGTGGAGCGAAACCTGCCACCGGGAGTGTTTAGGATCCTCGGTTCCACCCGGTGTGACAGCTAAGGAGGAGGTTTTAGTCCCCCCCAATCTGGCGGCGGTGCCAGCTGAGTACCACGACCTTGCTGACGTCTTCAGCAAGGATCTGGCACTCACGCTGCCCCCGCACCGTCCGTACGATTGTGCCATTGATTTGATACCGGGCGCTGAGTACCCGTCCAGCAGGCTGTACAACCTCTCACATCCGGAACGCGAATCAATGGAGACCTACATCCGGGACTCGTTAGCTGCCGGGTTGATCCGGAACTCCACCTCCCCGATGGGTGCTGGTTTCTTTTTTGTGGGCAAGAAGGACGGCGGACTCCGTCCATGCATTGATTACAGAGGGCTGAACGAGATCACGGTTCGCAACCGATACCCGTTACCTCTGTTGGATTCAGTGTTCACGCCCCTGCATGGAGCCCAAATTTTCACGAAATTGGATCTTAGGAATGCTTATCACCTGGTTCAGATCCGGGAGGGAGACGAGTGGAAGACGGCATTTAACACCCCGTTAGGTCACTTTGAGTACCTGGTCATGCCGTTCGGCCTCACCAATGCGCCCGCGACGTTCCAAGCATTGGTTAATGACGTCTTGCGGCACTTCCTACATCAGTTTGTCTTCGTATATCTAGACGATATACTCATCTTTTCTCCGGATCCTGAGACCCATGTCAAGCATGTACGTCAGGTCCTACAGCGGTTGTTAGAGAACCGGCTGTTTGTGAAGGGCGAGAAGTGTGAGTTCCACCGCACTTCTTTGTCCTTCTTGGGGTTCATCATCTCCTCCAACTCCGTCGCCCCTGATCCGGCCAAGGTTGCGGCGGTGAGAGATTGGCCCCAACCAACGAACCGTAGGAAACTACAACAGTTCCTCGGTTTTGCAAATTTCTACCGGAGGTTCATCAAGGGCTACAGTCAGGTAGTTAGCCCCCTGATAGCCCTGACCTCCACAAAAGTCCCCTTCACCTGGTCGGATCGGTGCGAAGTCGCGTTTAGGGAGTTGAAATGCCGGTTCTCGACTGCACCGGTTCTGGTGCAGCCCGATCCCAAGCGCCAGTTTGTTGTTGAAGTGGATGCCTCTGACTCAGGGATAGGAGCCGTGCTATCCCAGAGCGGGGAGTCCGACAAGGTTCTCCATCCTTGTGCCTACTTTTCCCGCAGGTTGACCCCAGCTGAACGGAACTATGACGTCGGCAATCGGGAACTTCTTGCGGTGAAGGAGGCTCTTGAGGAGTGGAGACACCTGTTGGAGGGAGCATCGGTACCATTTACGGTTTTCACGGACCATAGGAACCTGAAGTACATCTGGACCGCGAAGCGTCTGAACCCCAGGCAAGCCCGCTGGTCGCTGTTCTTCGGGCGTTTTGACTTCCGGATCACCTACCGCCCCGGGACAAAGAACCAACGATCTGACGCCCTGTCCCGGGTGCACGAAGAGGAGGTCAAGACCGAGCTGTCAGACCCCCCTGAAACCATCATCCCCGATTCCACTGTCATGGCCGCCCTTACCTGGGATGTGGAGAAGACCGTCCGGGAGGCCCTGACACGGAGCCCGGACCCGGGGACCGGTCCGAAGAACAAACTGTACGTCCCACCAGAGGCCAGGGCTGCGGTCCTTGACTTCTGTCACGGTTCCAAGCTCTCCTGTCACCCAGGGGCGCGAAGGACCGTGGCAGTGGTCCGGCAGCGCTTCTGGTGGGCGTCTATGGAAGCCGACGTCCGGGAGTATGTCCAGGCCTGCACCTCCTGTGCCAGGGGCAAAGCCGACCACCACAAGGCCCAAGGCCTCCTCCAGCCTCTGCCTGTGCCTCGTCGCCCCTGGTCTCATATCGGCCTGGACTTTGTCACGGGCCTCCCGCCGTCCCAGGGAAACACCACCATCTTAACGATAGTGGACCAGTTCTCCAAGGCGGCCCACTTCGTGGCCCTCCCGAAGCTCCCGACGGCCCAGGAGACTGCAGACCTCCTGGTCCACCACGTTGTGCGTCTGCATGGGATTCCATCAGACATTGTCTCGGATCGTGGTCCTCAGTTCTCCTCCCAGGTCTGGTGGAGTTTCTGTAGGGAACTGGGGGCCACCGTCAGTCTCTCATCTGGGTACCACCCCCAGACGAACGGGCAGGCAGAGCGGACTAACCAGGAACTGGAGCAGGCCCTCCGTTGCGTGACCTCCACGCACCCTACGGCCTGGAGTGACCATCTGGCCTGGATCGAGTACGCTCATAACAGCCAAGTCTCGTCTGCCACCGGCCTCTCCCCATTTGAAGTGTGTTTGGGGTACCAGCCCCCATTGTTCCCGCTAGTGGAGGGAGAGGTCGGGGTGCCCTCGGTCCAGGCCCATCTGAGAAGGTGCCGTCGGGTGTGGCGTACCGCCCGCTCTGCCCTGCTCAAAGCCCGGACGAGGGCCAAGAACCATGCGGACCGCCGGCGTGCCCCGGCCCCTGCGTATCAGCCTGGGCAGGAGGTTTGGCTTTCCACAAAGGACATTCCCCTGCAAATGGAATCCCAAAAGTTGAAGGACAGATACATTGGACCTTTCCCCATCCTCAAAGTCCTCAGTCCAGCCGCAGTGAAGCTGAAGCTGCCAGCTTCACTGCGGATCCACCCGGTTTTCCATGTGTCACACATCAAACCTCACCACGTTTCGCCCCTCTGTACCCCCGGACCGGCGCCGCCTCCTGCCCGGATCATCGACGGGGAGCCGGCTTGGACCGTGCGCCGGCTCCTGGATGTCCGTTGGAAGGGCCGGGGGTTCCAGTATTTGGTGGACTGGGAGGGGTATGGACCCGAAGAACGCTCCTGCGTGAAGAGGAGCTTCATCCTGGACATGGCCCTCGAGAGAAGAGCTGGATCTCCACACAGCTTCCACCACCAACGGAGCTGAAGAACACCAGAGCCGCCAAGCCCTGCGCCCCAGGTGGCCGCTGTCTTCAGAGACAGTCCTGATGAGTGCGCTCATCAGGACTGTCTCTGTTTTCTGCCAGCAGTACCGGGTCTGACTGCTGAAGACAGCGGCCACCTGGGGCGCAGGGCTTGGCGGCTCTGGTGTTCTTCAGCTCCGTTGGTGGTGGAAGCTGTGTGGAGATCCAGCTCTTCTCTCGCCAGGCGTCTTCTATCGTCGAGCCTGCCCACACGTCACCTGGTGTATGATTGACAGTCCACCATATTGTTATTGTCTGTACGTCGTTGTGCGATTCACAACATTAAATTGTTACTTTTGGCTTATCCATTGTCCGTTCATTAACGCCCCCTGTTGTGGGTCTGTGTCACGTCACTTTCACAACAGGCTCTACTCTACTCTTTTCTACTCTCCTATTTTACTCTTCCTTTTTAGATATTTAGATATACCTTTGTATACTGGCAAAATTCCACCTTAGAATTGGAATATAATATATAAGATATACCTTACTGAATTTTCATGTGCTAATCCACTGCCCTTTGTATGCAGAGGATAGAAGGGTCATGTTTAGAGGTTTGGCAGGTCTGGGTTGTAGTACCTTTTCTTTGAGGACATTACTGGGGCATGGAGCCTCCTCAAAGAAGAGAGCAAATTTGGTGGTTTGTTTTTTTTTTAAATTGTGGCTTGTATTGGAAAATATAGGGGTGCTGTGTCTATCTCATTGACATTTAATAGGTGTTCTGTGTCTTATGACCTGAGGGGGGGGGGCAGCAATGCACTGACCATGCCGAGCCTGCCGACAACCAAGAAGAAGAAGAAGAAGTTTCCTCCCGCTAGGATTTTTTTTTTTTTTTTTTTTGGTTCTGTCTGTCTGTCTGTCTGCTTTCTTGCCCTCCGGTCCAGTAGGGGCCGTAATGCGCTTTGCGTTGGTTGCCAACTGCCAGTTAAACCTCAAGAAGAAGAAGGTGGCGTTAGCAGCAGGTTAGCTCTGTGTTTGCTTTATTCCATCAGAAATCACACTAATAACAGTCCGCTTGGAGGTGAGACGTTAAATTATTCGTGGACAGTGTTGGTGGTTGCGTGTGACGTGTCCTAATGAATATGTGACTTTTTCTCTGTGAGAGTGAGTAAAGCTAGCGCTTGGCTAGCAGCTAGCCGTAGTTAGCTCTAAGTATTTTATCTTTAATCATCCCGTCGCACAAACAAACTCAGTTCTTTTCTAGAAACGGGACTCTGTTTTTGCGTTGATCTCGTCAGTTGATTTGAAAGTGGATCAGTTTTTCTTGTGTGCCCTGATTAGGCCTCAGGCCTCTTTCTGACACCGGAATCCCCCAAACTTTACTGAAAACTCTGTAAAATATGTTTTAAAAAGAAGCAAAGAGGCAGCGAAAAAAATACAATGAATCAGTCAATTCAGCGGGAAGATGTTTTATTACCTCTCATCATTTTCAAAGAATTTAGATATAAAAATAATAAAAAAGGTAATACATAAAGTGATTTTAATATTGTTTTTATCAGTAAAAAGCACAAAATGGTGTTTTTCTGTAATAGTTCTAAATTGTCACTTTAACTTTGGTAGTGTGATCTGTCATTTAGTTCGTTTAGACCAAAATACCTTTATAACGTTTATATTTGTCGCAGTAGAGGAATGTGTAGTCGAATTATGTGTATATGTAGTTGAATTGTAATCTAAGCACCTCTTTAGGAGGACAGGTAATGTTAAAAATGTTAATGTTTCTTTCATTTTGGGAGGAATTGGGAATTTTAAATCCATGCTTCTTAGTTCTCAATTGAATTTAACTTGAGCCAAATCAACATGCAGATCCACCTTGGATTTGCTGTGACGACCCCAAATGAAAACAAGAGAGCAGCCGAAGGGATTTAAGCCTCGGTCCCACGGAATAATGAAGGCTGAAGAAGGAGCCACGCATGGGTGTGGGGTGATTATTCGAAGAATGACCCACGTTTTGATCTATCACGTATCCACTATGAAGGTGCCACTATGTGCCTCTCTGTACCCCGCATGTGCCGCGTAGCAGCCTCTAGTGAGCCACGACCGACCTGTCATTACAGCCTCGAATGGCTCGCATCAGCCACACTAATCCACGTAGTGCCATGATAACACCATGTTGGCGCACGTTTAGGCATGAGTTTGGTCCAAACCTCCAGCCCTCCCACACCTGGTCCCTTCAGAGTGTGGGTTTTCAATTCACAGATTCACAGCAGCATTTAAATCAAATCAAATCAATTTTATTTATATAGCGCCAAATCACAACAAACATTTGCCCTAAGGTGCTTTATATTGTAAGGCAAAGCCATACAATAATTACGGAAAAACCCCAACGGTCAAAACGACCCCCTGTGAGCAAGCACTTGTCCGGAAATAGACACTCCAGCACAGTTCCGCAGTTGTGTGCTGTGCGGCAGGCTGCTGTCCACCTGTAATGCACCAGACCAGCTAGACGTGAACCATGGGTTCCTGGAGAGCCGCCTCTGTGCTCCTCGCTGGCTCCACGGCTCTCTGGCTTTTCTTGCAGCTTTAAACACACAAAACTTTATGTTTGTCCATTTTTTTCTGCAAAATTGCTCTTTTGCGCACGTGCTGCTGTTGTCCTTTCATGGACAGCCACTTGTGTGCTCTTTCTAAGTGGCTTCCTTTCCATCCATGGCTTGCTGGCTTTATTTTTTCCTTGGCTTTAAACGGTCATTTTTACAATGTGATTCCACTTTTGACTTTGTGTTCGTCCGTTTATTTCTGCAAAAGTGCTCTTTTGCGCACGGTGCCATTCTGCATATAGAATGAGGTGGCCGTTTTATTATATACACCTGTGGATCATTTTCAGTATATACGAGGTCTGTGAGAAAATTATCCGGCCTTTTTATTTTTTTCAAAAACTATAGTAAGTCCCTTCGGCTGCTCCCTTGTTTGCATTTGGGGTCGCCACAGCAAATCCAAGGCGGATCTGCATGTTGAATTGGCACAAGTTTTACGCCGGATGCCCTTCCTGACGCAACTCCACATTACATGGAGAAATGTGGCAGGGGTGGGATTTGAACCCGGAACCTTCTGAACTGAAACCAAGCGCATTAACCACTTAGCCACCACCCCTGCATTTTTTTTTTTTTTTGAATCATGTGCGCTTGCATCAGACAAGCTTGAACCTTCATGCGCATGCGTGACTTTTTTCACACCTGTTGGTTGCGTCATTCGCCTGTGGGTAGGCTTTGAGTGAGCACTGGTCCACCCCCTTCGTCGGATTTTTATTGTTTAGGAATGCCGGAGCGACTGCCGCTTTGTTCCATGAAAATTTTTTCAGAAACTCTGCCAGACAGCCAGATGGAAACCATTTGGAAGATTCAGATGGCGTTTGGTGAAGATTCTATCGGTATCACACGGATTAAGGACCATTAAAACTGGATTAAAAACGGCCCACAGCAGCGGAGGGTGCACCGCGCCCCGAGCGGCCATCGACAGGCTGGAACGAGCAGATCACTTCCAAATTTAAGGCTCTGTTGATGCAGGATGTCGTGTGACTAGCAGAGAAGTTTCAGAAGAGGTCAGGATCAGCAATTTATCAGCACATTCCACTGTTAAAGGAGATTTTGTAATGAAAGACGTGCGGACGGATTCGCGCGTCGGGATGCAGCCGCTCATGGCGCGGGACAAACAACACCTCCAACACCATTCGTAAGATTCAGACGGCTTTCGGTGGCTTTCGAGTCGAGTGAGTATCCGAGAAATTGTTTAACAGCTGGGCATGTTCCAACTTGTCCTGTGAGACTTTTGCGTGCTCTCCACCTGTGTTGCCACACAGCTCCTGCTCTTAGCTGCTCCACTAGAGTTATCTTCCATGGCTTTGAACACACATCCACTTTCACGCAGTCACCCAAATTTTAACTTTGTGTTCGTCCAATATTGACTGAAATATCACTCTTTTGTGAGCTGGCGTTCTGCCTAAATGCTCATTTGAAGCGTGATGATGAGTCACTGCCTCAGTGCACACACACAGCAGAGCTCATGTGATCTGTTAATTCCAGAAGTGATTAGAGGTGTTTTCAGTATCCAAGGTTTGACAGAAAATGATTAATCCGCTACAAAAGAAATATTTTATATAGAGTCCAGCGCACAGAGCAGGTGGAATTGTGTTCGCAAGAGAGCCGCTCCAAAAATAGCCTCTCAGGTCTTGCCTCAGTGCGCGCACACACAGCGGAGGTCATATGATCCATTAACAAGATATTAAATCAACATACTTTTACATACAACAGACATCAACATACAGATATACCTTTACAGCTAGGAACTGTTTTATCAAGCTATAAAAAACATTAAAAATAGTTACCTTAAGCTGTTCAAAATATATTCCACATGGAGCAGGAAATAGAGGGGGGGAAAAAAAGCATCTAGATGAAACAGTCCTCTGATTCTAGAAGTGATTAGAGGTGTTTTCAGCATCCAAGGTTTGGCAGAAAATGATTAATCCACTACAAAATAATTATTTTATATAGAGTCCAGCGCACAGAGCAGGTGGAATTGTGTGCAAGAGGAGAGCTGTTCCAAAAATAGCCTCTCAGGTCCTGCGAAGGTGCCAGGCGCACGGATAATGGACTTTCTACAGACACGTAAGCACCACACAAATGCCTCTAAGCCATCGCAGTAACTCGAACATAAACTGCGCCACGCTGTTGTTGCTAAATTTTGAACATCTTGAAATTAGTGCCACGCTCAGAGAGGAGCCTCGTTAACTGAAGATAATGCCTCTAAGAGCCACTCTGAGCCACTATACTGCCACGATAGCTCACGAAACAAAAAAAAAACAGGGTGCGTGGCTCCTTCTTCATCCTTCATTATTCGGTGGGACCGCGGCTTCACTTTTATGTAGGATGTCATTCATTCAAGATCACAGGTCAGACTTTCTCTTGTTTAAAGCACAAATCATTCTTGATGCAAGTACAACCCCTGGCAAAAATTATGGAATCACCGGCCTCGGAGGATGTTCATTCAGTTGTTTAATTTTGTAGAAAAAAAGCAGATCACAGACATGACACAAAACTAAAGTCATTTCAAATGACAACTTTCTGGCTTTAAGAAACACTATAAGAAATCAAGAAAAAAAGATTGTGGCAGTCAGTAACGGTTACTCTTTTAGACCAAGCAGAGGAAAAAAATATGGACTCACCCTGTAAATTTTCATCCCCCAAACTAACACCTGCATCAAATCAGATCTATGCCATGACATTGACCCTATGTGTCTTTTTACAAGGAATGTTTTTGCAGTTTTTGCTCTATGGCAAGATGCATTATCATCTTGAAACATCCCCAAACATCCTTTCAATTGTCCAAAATATCAACTTAAACTTGTGCATTTATTGTTGATGTAATGACAGCCATCTCCCCAGTGCCTTTACCTTACATGCATCCTCATATCATCAATGACTGTGGAAATTTACATGTTCTCTTCAGGCAGTCATCATTATAAATCTCATTGGAACGGCACCAAACAAAAGTTCCAGCATCATCACCTTGCCCAATGCAGATTCGAGATTCATCACTGAATATGACTTTCATCCAGTCATCCACAGTCCACGAATGCTTTTCCTTAGCCCATTGTAACCTTGTTTTTTTCTGTTTAGGTGTTAATGATGGCTTTCGTTTAGCTTTTCTGTATGTAAATCCCATTTCCTTTAGGCGGTTTCTTACAGTTCTGTCACAGACATTGACTCCAGTTTCCTCCCATTCGTTCCTCATTTGTTTTGTTGTGCATTTTTCGATTTTTGAGACATATTGTTTTAAGTTTTCTGTCTTGACGCTTTGATGTCTTCCTTGGTCTACCAGTATGTTTGCCTTTAACAACCTTCCCATGTTGTTTGTATTTGGTCCAGAGTTTAGACACAGCTGACTGTGAATAACCAACATATTTTGCAACATTGCATGATGATTTACTCTCTTTTAAGAGTTTGATAATCCTCTCCTTTGTTTCAATTGACATCTCTCGTGTTGGAGCCATGATTCATGTCAGTCCACTTGGTGCAACAGCTCTCCAAGGTGTGTTCACTCCTTTTTAGATGCAGACTAACGAGCAGATCTGATATGATGCAGGTGTTAGTTTTGGGGATGAAAATTTACAGGATGATTCCATAATTTTTTCCTCAGAATTGAGTGATTCCATATTTTTTTTCCTCTGCTTGGTCTAAAAAAGTAACTGTTACTGACTGCCACAATCTTTTTTTCTTGATTTCTTATAGTGTTTCTTAAAGCCAGAAAGTTGCCATTTGAAATGACTTTAGTTTTGTGTCATGTCTGTGATCTGCTTTTTTTCTACAAAATTAAACAACTGAATGAACATCCTCAGAGGCTGGTGATTCCATAATTTTTGCCAGGGGTTGTATTTGTCATGTTGTGAATGAATGAATGGTGTGGTGGACAAGTGGTTAATGCGCTTGGTTTCAGTTCAGAAGGTTCCAGGTTCAAATCCCATCCTTGCCACATTACTCCATGTAATGTGGAGTTGCGTCAGGAAGGTGCATCTGGCGTAAAACCTGTGCCAATTCAACATGCAGATCCACCTTGAATTTGCTGTGGCGACCCCGAGTGCAAACAAGGAAGCAGCCGAACAAAAACAACGAAAACAAAAAAACCTCATAACAAAGCAACTTTACAAAGGTCCTGCATGGCCAAAAGGGTGAGAGCAGAAGCAAAGCTTATAAATACCCACCCCTTATACTAAAAAATAAGAAACATATACACACAAAATTTCATAAATACATATCTACACACACACACACACACATACATACGCAGACATACACGTATACATACCTACATGTACGTACATACATACGTACGCACACACAATGACAATACCAAAAAGAAAAAATGTGCAAAGTTAGTCAATGAACTCAAATTTACAAAATATAACCAGTCAATACTGGCACACAACACACAAACCCGAAAGTAATAACAAATCAATAGACCTAAGTCTTCAACTATAGCACGCAACTCTGTTATTCTTGTAATGTCTTTTAAAGCCTACTAACGCACCAAGTACTTTAATGTTGTCGGGACAGTTGTTCCAGATGTTAACACCTTTGACAGATAAGCCTCAAGTTGTTACAGTGTATCACAGTCCCCATGCTGAACTTTTCAGGCTCAAATATCCTATTTCCATCATGAAATATGTACCCCAACTGTGCTTGTAAATGCAGGTTAAATTTACGTTGTGCTGTCTCATTGAAATTGCAGGTTTTTGATGTTGCGTCTGTAATGTCCTGTTAAAGTAGATACAACCCCTGGCAAAAATTATGGAATCACCGGCCTCGGAGGATGTTCATTCAGTTGTTTAATTTTGTAGAAAAAAAGCAGATCACAGACATGACACAAAACTAAAGTCATTTCAAATGGCAACTTTCTGGCTTTAAGAAACACTATAAGAAATCAAGAAAAAAAAATTGTGGCAGTCAGTAACGGTTAGTTTTTTAGACCAAGCAGAGGAAAAAAATATGGACTCACTCAATTCTGAGGAATAAATTATGGAATCACCCTGTAAATTTTCATCCCCAAAACTAACACCTGCATCAAATCACATCTGCTTGTTAGTCTGCATCTATAAAGGAGTGATCACACCTTGGAGAGCTGTTGCACCAAGTGGACTGACATGAATCATGGCTCCAACATGAGAGATGTCAGTTGAAACAAAGGAGAGGATTATCAAACTCTTAAAAGAGGGTAAATCATCACGCAATGTTGCAAAAGATGTTGGTTGTTCACAGTCAGCTGTGTCTAAACTCTGAACCAAATACAAACAACATGGGAAGGTTGTTAAAGGCAAACATACTGGTAGACCAAGGAAGACATCAAAGTGTCAAGACAGAAAACTTAAAGCAATATGTCTCAAAAATCGAAAATGCACAACAAAACAAATGAGGAACGAATGGGAGGAAACTGGAGTCAACGTCTGTGACCGAACTGTAAGAAACCGCCTAAAGGAAATGGGATTTACATACAGAAAAGCTAAACGAAAGCCATCATTAACACCTAAACAGAAAAAAACAAGGTTACAATGGGCTAAAGAAAAGCAATCGTGGACTGTGGATGACTGGATGAAAGTCATATTCAGTGATGAATCTCGAATCTGCATTGGGCAAGGTGATGATGCTGGAACTTTTGTTTGGTGCCGTTCCAGTGAGATTTATAAAGATGACTGCCTGAAGACAACATGTAAATTTCCACAGTCATTGATGATATGGGGCTGCATGTCATGTAAAGGCACTGGGGAGATGGCTGTCATTACATCATCAATAAATGCACAAGTTTATGTTGATATTTTGGACACTTTTCTGATGTTTAAGGATGATGAAATCATTTTTCAAGAAGATAATGCATCTTGCCATAGAGCAAAAACTGTGAAAACATTCCTTGCAAAAAGACACATAGGGTCAATTTCATGACATAGGGTTAATGTCAACGAGCAGATCTGATTTGCAGGTGTTAGTTTTGGGGATGGAAATTTACAGGGTGATTCCATAATTTATTCCTCAGAATTGAGTGAGTCCATATTTTTTTCCTCTGCTTGGTCTAAAAAAGTAACCGTTACTGACTGCCACAATCTTTTTTTCTTGATTTCTTATAGTGTTTCTTAAAGCCACAAAGTTGCCATTTGAAATGACTTTAGTTTTGTGTCATGTCTGTGATCTGCTTTTTTTCTACAAAATTAAACAACTGAATGAACATCCTCCGAGGCCGGTGATTCCATAATTTTTGCCAGGGGTTGTATTAGGTTTCTAGACTATGCTTCATAGCAAATATTCTCCCCTTTCCTTTGCAGTTTACTAGTTCCAGATCTGATGAAAGAAGAAGAAGTTACAGCTGGATTATCAAATGAAGATCCTGGTTGACATTTTTCCATCATCTGAACATTGATTTACTATTCCCTGCACCTAGTTCATGTAAACTTAGTAGTGACCAAAAGCAGTCAAATTAGTTCCTCAGTGTCAGTGTTTGCTCAATACATAGTGTCTGAACATAAATCACAGGGCAGTTTGCTGCCAACTCTCACAGTTTGTTGATGTTCTTGACACAAATTATTTTCCTCACTGTAAATGGCTGTGGTGAACACCTGCGTTAGCAAAAGGGAGGAGCACTGGGTGACATAAGAGTGGAGGTAGGTGCACACAGGTGGACTACATTCTGTGTAGGAGATGCAAGCTGAAGCAATTGGAAACTGTAAGGTGGCAGGAGAGCGTGTAGCTAGACAGCATAGGATGGTGGTTTGTAGGATGACTTTAGAGGTGAAGAAGTGATTGAGAGCTCAACAAAGGATCATATTGTGGAAGCTGAAGGAGGAAGACTGTTATGTGAAAGTCACTGAGCACATGAGAGAGGCACTGGATGGAGAAGTGATTTTGGACAACTGGAAAAGTACTGCAGATGTGGTGAGGGAGAGACAGGAAGGTACCGGGTGAGACATCTGGACAGCGGAAGGAAGACAAGGAGACATGGTGGTGGAACGAAGATGTTGAGGAAAGCATAAGGAGAAGGGGGTTTGCAAAAAAAGAATTGGGATAGTTAGAGAGATGAAGAAAGTAAACAGCAGTACGAGGAGATGCGACATAAGGTGTGGAGTTTGCGTGTTCTCTCCATGTTTGTGTGGCTTCCTCCAACATCTAAAGACATGCAGCTTAGGTGGACTAGAAACTTTAAATTGTCCGTAGCTGTGAATGTGTTTGTTTGTCTGTATGTGATCCTGTGACAGACTGGTGTCCTCTCCAGGGTGAACCTGCCTCACGCCCTGTGACTGCTGGGATAGGATCCGCCCCCATATACTGATCTTAGATAAGCGGTTGAGGGTGAGTGAGTGAGTGTGTGAGCAAACAACCATTTTTTTTCATGATGAAAACGACACTGACAACACTACGTCAATGTTCTAAAACTAAATTAACATGCGTTATTGTTGACAAAAAAGGACCAGACTAAAATGTTTTGCATGAAATAAAAACTGAAATAAAATCTCTCTCTACTTTCATTTTTTGAATGCAAGGGATGTTCAAAAAATTGGCTTTTAAAATAACGTCTCTGTGTTGTTGTTTCCTTGTGCTGTCTGCAGGAGTGGGGGCGGGGGTCATCCTGCCATATGCTCATTAAAATTACTGTATATAAATTTACATTTACACTCTGACTGTTAGTGTCTGTACAACAACAGCCACGGTCGTCTCCACCTGCTGAGGAGACTGAGGTCCTTTGCCGCGTGCAAGTTACTGCTGAAAACCTTTTCTGACTCTTTAGTGGCATCGGCCATACTTGATGCTATGGTTTGCTGGGGCTGTGGAAGTTTTGATTTTTCAATTCAGTTTCAATTTATTTTCATTTATATAGCTCCAGACAGTGGTGGGCACAGATAACCAAACAAATTAACTTTGATAACAGATAATCAGATAACTGAAAAGTTATCTTTGATAAAGATAAAACGATAAACCACCCAAAAATGTGTCGGAAGTTACAGATAACCGATGAATTCCAGTATTGTCTCTGGTACATTTGCAACTACTGTAACAAACTGAATTTGAGTTTTAACACCACGATCGCTTCTGGTAACATCAAAAGTGACAACAGACCCAAACAATGAGCCCGTACTTCTGTCTTTGAACATCTTGCCCCCTGCTGGAAGCTCTTTTTTACTACATGGCTTCCAGCACAGAAGCAAGCTGAGAGCAGCCGCAAAGCCCAGCTCTCTACCCAGTCAATTGGGAAGCGTTGATGGATTGGCCTGAATTATTCAGTGTGAAAGGCCCGTTAGACTCGAACTGAAAACAAATCTCTACAACTTGATATAAATTAAGAATATAAGCCAAGCTGGTGGGTTGCATAAGTAATGGAACACTTTGGTATAATACCTGTAAATAATCAGTTTAAAAAACAGTATGGCACTCTATGGTAAATCTGTGTGGAGTAGACAGTTCTCAGAAACTGGAGAAGAGTGAGGAAAGCCACCGGGACAACCCAGAAGAAATTACAGGCTTCTGTGGCTGTGAGTGGACAAATTGTGCACAGTGCATGTTTTGCATTTTGCATCCCCATTTATACAGTTTCATGAGGAAGTGGTACAGAGGAGGGTTTTATTAAAAAGAAGACCTGAAAGTGCAGCTACAATTTGCCACAAGGTACAGTACATCTGAGATGCAAGCCTAGATTTAATGTTTTGGTGAAAGAAAATCATCCTATGTACCATTTCATCATCATGAAGCTGGATAACTGAGAATACAAAATGCAAAACGTGCTGTGCACAATTTCTCCAATCGCAGCCACAGAAGCCTGTAACTTCTTCTGGATTGTCTGGGTGTCTTGGTGGCTTTCCTCACTCTTATCCTTCTTGCACAGTCGAGCAGTTTTTGAGAACTGTCTGCTCCAGACAGATTTACCATCGAGTGTCACACTGTTTGTATTTCTTCATAAGGGCCCCTTCACACATAAAACGATTGAAGCCGACTAGGGCACGAATGAGGAAATGCATGCCACTCGTGAAAAATCGGAGCCGCCTCAAATGCTTCGTACACCTGTCACCACAGCATTCACGCACACAAGCGACTGAAAGACAGCGAATGACCTGCATATGCTCATTTGATCCCCCTCTCGGTAGGAGACACATACGAACATCCAACACTGCTTGCTGCACACTTAGAAAATGTGCTGCCGGTCGCAATGTCAGCACGAAAATAGTGAGCAAACACTTTTGAGCTGTCTGTGAAAAGTGTTAATGTGCAACACGAGTGTGGTGTCACCTGGCGACAAACATGGGTGTAACTGTGCTGACCCACAAACACACACGTGGAGTGTGTCCCCCCCCCCCCCCCCCAACACAAATGGCTTGTTGAGTGTGTTCCCCCCCGCCCCAAACAACACACACACCATAACTCCAACATTGTCAGCTGTGGCTGAAGGTCCTGGAGTCAGGTCGCTTTGCTCATATGCTTTGATGGACACACAGTGCCTGTCAGCTGACCGCAGACTGTCAGCTGGACCTGACTGTGCATGCAAAGGGTTAAATTAAAAACGCAGATATCAGACAGGTGCAGGACAAACACATAATACATACATTAAATTCAAATCACAGAACAATGCAACAGAGAGTCAGCCTTTTTGTTCTGTGACCTGCCGAGGTCCGCTGACAGGTGGGCATGTCCCCCTGCGACTTGCAGCTGGTCAGATATCTGTGCTCACAAGTCACTGCTCAGGAACACCTGTACTGGCTTGTAGGATATTAAGTCGTATAACTACAGCGTGAAGCGCGGATGTCGACATGTCCTCGCGTGGAAATAATTTTAAACACATATTGCTTCAGGTGACCGCTGCAGCAGTGCACCGCAACGCTGGTGAATATCATGCCATGCAGGAAATCACCCCACGGGACACCCCTGCATTTTGTCAATTATTATGGTGCTTTTTTCACCACAATTAAAGACTTCTTTGTCTTCATCTAATTTCTCTCTTTTTTAAAAAATATGTTTATCTCCTTGTTGATTTTAGGCATTTTGCGCTCCAGTTATAGGACAGCGATGGTAGTGCAGTGGTAAAGTTTCCGTTTGTTAATCACTGCTTTTGTAAATTGCAGGTTCGAATCCCACACGTGCCATTAATTTTTTGTTTCTCCACAGCAGCTGCGTGATGTAGTTCCACACGCTCCAGCTGCTCACACTGTGTTGCATGAAACTGGCCGGTGTATCGTACACGTCAAGTCTAATTGTATCTGACAGGACGTTTTGTGGATTTAGAATATTGGGGGGAAACACCACAAACCTTCAATAATTCAACAAGTGTATTTTGTCAGGTAATGATAACATTCAGTATTTGAGATGTGCGAAACACTACATTGACTGAAATCAATAATAATCTGATGTGCTTTTTATCAAAACCACTAAAATGTCTTGACTGAAACAAGACTAAAATACATTCAGTTCTCTTTTGACTACAAATAGACTAAAATTACCAGACTTTTAGTTGACTAAAACATGACAAAATAAAAATGAGATGTGAATGACTACAACCCCAATTCCAATGAAGTTGAGACGTTGTGTAAAATGTAAATAACAGAATACAATGATCTGCAAATCCTCTTCAACCTATATTCAATTGAATACACCATAAAGACAAGATATTTAATGTTCAAACTGATAAACTTTATTGTTTTTGTGCAAATATTTGTAGGGCTGTCACAATTATTACAATATTCACCAATCGCGATTATTTTTCATATTCGCGATTACTGTGAATTATTTATTTTATCCACAAAGCATAAAACGACTCAGAATCTGACGTCATTGTGCTGCAGCCTTGCTCACTCTGTTTTGCTCTCGTCTTGAGGGAGGACAATAACATGGAGGCTGAGGAGGGATCCGTCCTGCCGTTTGGATAAGACGGCCGATTAAAACAGTGGCCATCTTCTTTAAAGCCGCCTAAAATGCGGAGTTTACCAAAGGAGCTGTGTGCGTGCGTGTGTGTGTGCGTGTGTGTGTGCGTGCGCGCAACAGACTGCGAGGGAGGGGGGGGTGAGGGAGATTCCTGAATGGAGGCGCGACACATTACAGTCTCCTGAGAACCATCAGTGCACGCAGCGAGTGCGGAGCAGAGAGAGGATTTTAACCAGAGTGAACATGTTAAAAAAACAAAACCAAAGCGTCGAGCTGCTTTTACTTCTCTCTGAACTTTATTTGCCAGTGGGATTCTGCCGTTACCGTCCTGTTCACACCATGTGCGCGTCGTATACTGAATTTAGGAGATCATGAGATGAAATAAACGGTCAAATATCTTTAAAAACTTAAAAAAAAAAAAAATGAGAATATATGAATGAACTGAGCTGTGGTGATGTTCAGACGCACAGATCACAAAAAGCAGGTGAGAACTCTGAACTTTAACAGCTGTTATTTTCCAAAGGTACTTATTTGTTCAATCTTGAGCTTAATGTAGTGTTTAAGCACAAAACGTGACTGATGAGGAGAAACATTTTCAAAAATGCAACAGAAACAACCACAAATCAGAAAAAGTTGGGACTGTATGTAAAATGAAGATAAAAAATAAAAATGTTGCACTATTCCCAGTTTCTCCACTCACAGAAGCCAAACGTTCTTCCAGAGTTGTGTAATTATACTACGATAGTAGAATATAAAGAAGGGGAAAAAAAGAAAAAAAATTGACAATATATTCGTCAATCGCAATTATTTGACAATTAATCGTCTCCAGAAATTCCTAATCGTGACAGCCCTAAATATTTGCTCATTTTGAAATGGATGCCTGCAACACGTTTCAAAAAAACTGGGACAGTGGTATGTTTACCACTGTGTTACATCACCTTTCCTTCTAACAACACTCAATAAGTGTTTGGGAACTGAGGACCCAGAGAAGGTGGCGGCGTTTCTGGATGTTGTTGATGTATGGCTTTCGCTTTGCATGGTAGAGTTTTAACTTGCACTTGTAGATGTAGCGATGAACTGTGTTAACTGACATGGTTTTCTGAAGTGTTTCTGAGCTCATGCGGTAAGATCGTTTACACGATGTCAGTTTTTAATGCAGTGCCGCCTGAAGGATCAAAGGTCATGGCCATTCAGTGTTGGTTTTCGACCTTGTCACTTACGCATAGAAAGTTCTCCAGATTCTCTGAATCTTGTGATTATATTATGGACTGTAGATGATGGAATCCCCAAATTCCTTGCAATTGAATGTTGAGAAACATTGTTCTTAAACTGCTGGACTGTTTTTTTTTTTCACGCAGTTGTTCACAAAGTGGTGATCCTCGCTCCATCTTTGCTTGTGAACGTCTGAGCCTTTTGGGGATGCTCCTTTTATAACCAATCATGGCACTCACCTGTTTCCAATTAACCTGTTCACCTGTGGAATGTTCCAAACAGGTACTCTTTGAGCATTCATCAACTTTCCCAGTCTTTTTTCCCCTGTCCCAGCTTTTTTGAAATGTGTTGCAGGCATCCATTTTAAAATGAGCAAATATTTGCACAAAAACAATAAAGTTTATCAGTTTGAACATTAAATATCTTGTCTTTGTGGTGTATTCAATTGAATACAACCCCTGGCAAAAATTATGGAATCACCAGCCTCGGAGGATGTTCATTCAGTTGTTTAATTTTGTAGAAAAAAAGCAGATCACAGACATGACACAAAACTGAAGTCATTTCAAATGGAAAGTTCCTGACTTTAAGAAACACTATAAGAAATCAGGAAAAATAATTGTGGCAGTCAGTAATGTGGTGTCCCCGTATACCTGTTATTCTGAAAGATTTTGTGTATACAGCATTTTCCAGTACTGTAATATTTGTTTGTGGAATAATGATACAGGACGTTTATGAACACCAGTCTAAGTGGAGAAGTGGTCATCGTCCAAACTTGTTTAGTGAATAATGTGGAAACAGAAAGAGGTGCTATCTTTGAGACGATCTTTGAGCTGAGCTTTCATCCGGCGTGTTTTCAACGTCCCAATGAATCAGCATCCACGACACACATTTTTACTTCTGTCTTCTTTTGTTGCTTGGAGCTAATGTGACTAGCTTGAGTACATAATGAATTACAGCTCTGGGCCTTGGAACTTACGTTTTCAATACCTAGTGTGTCCCAGGACTTGGTGTATAAAAATTCAAATGCAAACCGATTAAAACTTTATCATGCTTTTCTTTGCACGTTGGAATGTTTGCTCATTTGAAAAAGTGAACGGTTTATGGGCCGGTGTATTAACGTTAGTATATTAGTGTGACAACCTTGAGGCTGATTGAGGCATACTTATATACATTTGTCATGCTCCCATATAGGGTATTTGCGAAGTGTTTGTTCAGTACCGTTTGTTGTGCTGGTAGTGCAGAGCCGCGAGAGAAGCTATTTGTTTTGACGTCATTTAAACTTTGATATTATTGTCTCTGTTGTGTAATCTGCTGCAGGTTTTCACACCGCAGACCGTTTATACCTCAGCCAGGTTCTCAGGGAGCTGGACCACGGCCCGCCGTCATCCTGCAGGTCACCTGCCGACTCAGTACCTCAGGTCAGCTGGCTGATACTTTTGTGTTCTTGTTCATGTAGAAAAGTAAAAAGCTTTTCACCCTGCGTGTCCAGATGCAGTGCACATCGCTCTAACATCCATTAATTTATTTTCATTGAGAAGCTTCGAGCTAATGGCATGTTGCAGAGCTAACAGCACATCATGGAGCTAACAGCGCATCACAGAGCAAAGTGACAAAAACCATCACTGCGTGACGCTCAGCTGTGCACATGCATCACCACTTGACATCAGTGCGTTCAGCCTAAAACACAAGACAATGAAGTACAGTGACGTGTATCGGAGGAGCGGTCTGAGAATGCCTGCTAATTTACACACAACAGGCCCCTAAAGAAAAATCCTTACAAATATACATTTGGTTGCTGTTTGGGAATATTCCAGTTTGTCATTTAAAGGACATGTTGCATGTTGTTTAACGTGCCATTCAACAACATCAAAGAATTCGTGATGGTAAGTCTGATCTGATCACGCAGTCATGATCAGTGTCACTGACGTACTTTACTGCTAATTAAACCTCTCACCTGGCGAGTCAGCGGGTGCATTTCTGGAAAACATTTCTTGGCGGGTGACATTAGTCCAAGCAAACGCAGAAATGGCACAATATCGACCAGACAGAGAGAAACAAACATTGCAACATCCAGTCATGAAACTGCCAACAGTGATGCTCAGCATTCAGTCAGATCAGGAATATGTATGTTATGTTCATGAGCTTCAGGACTTTCTATCAGCTCATGTGCGCGAGCACACGCAACTCTTCGTCTTGATCCAGGACAGCCACGACCCAGACACTTTTTTAGGAAATTGCTCCCCAACTGGCCTGGAGGAAGTTCATATCATATCACTGTTCAATGGAAAACAGGCTTGATTTGAAATTAGTTTGTGAAAGTCTCACTGTGTCCCTTTGCTGTTAACGCTGCCGCCTCCACGCTGATCAAATGGAGGGAGGCCGCCGCTCACTGTTGATCTGAATGGTTTTTGTATTTCACACAGAATGCTAGAATGTGACTATGGGTCTGTGCTGTTTGCTCAACATTTATGAAGCTAAGCAGAGACAACACGTGCACACTAAGGGTTAATTTAATAGACACAGATCAATCAAAAAATGACTTGATCTGGACATTTTTCCAAACAAATACTCGTGTCTCCTACTTTTGATGTAAGTTGATGACATCCTCAACACGGGCTCTCGTGGTTGGCTGATCAAAATCCACTCAGTAGGTTTTTTTTTTTTTTTGGTAAAGATTGTAATATCAGTTCTTATTTATTAGTAGTTGCTGCTGTAGCTGTTTGTGCCATAGATTTCTGCAGATGAATGTTTAAAAATGAGGAGCAGTATTTGTCAGCTGTCATTGATCAGGTCATGTCTGTCCAGCCGTGACATGTAAACTGTATGAAAATGTATCGTCTGAGTCCAGTTCAGGAATGTGTGAAATCAAGAACCAGCTCTGCTGATGTACGTTCCTTCAGTATTGGTTCCGTCAGTGTATTCATATTCTGTCATTCTCACATCTTTGCTGCGTTGAGCTTATTTCCATGAAGGTGGTTCTTTTAGTAATTGAATTGCTTCTTTGCAGACATGCAGCAGCTGCTGCCAAGGAAAGAAGAAAATGTCCCTGACCAGCAGGAGTGTCTGAGTGTCGACCTGGAGGACATTAAGCAGGAAGAAGAGAAACTCTGGACAAGTGAGGATGGACGGCCGGAGGGGTCAGATGTTACCAAGTTCCGTTTCATTGGTGTCCCTGTGAAGACTGAAAATGATGAAAAACCAGAGTCATCACGGGTTCATCAGTGCCCCACTGATGAGAGCAGAGAGGCTGAGCCTGTGGCCAGCAGCTCCATGCTCACAGAGGACTGTGGAGGACCACAGCCAGCCAGGAACTCAGGTCCACTTGGTCGTTTACATCCTGCTGCTGATGGCAGGATTTCAGACAGTTCTGAAACTGACACTGAAGGGAACCAGACCAGGGAACTTTGCTCACATTTAAACTTTATGATAAACAGTGACATCTCTGCTAGTGATGGCATAAACAACATTACTGGGAAACAGTTCAGTAACTCTGAATGTGGAAAAGCAGGTGGTAGCACAAACTGTTTGAAGCAATGCAAGATGATTCAAGCAACCGAGAAACCGTGTAGCTGCCCTGCATGCGGTAAAAGATTTAGAGAACAGGACAATCTGGCCAAACACATTAGAATTCATACAGGGGAGAAACCATATGGCTGTTCTGAGTGTGGTAAAAGATTCGGAGAAAAAAATAAACTGAATAGACATATGAGGAATCACACTGTAGAGAAACTATATTTGTGTTCTGAATGTGGCAAAACATTTGGACAGAAGAGCAGCTTGAACACTCACATGATAATTCACACAGGAGAGAAGCCATTTGGCTGTTCAGAGTGTGGAAAACGGTTCGGATTAAAGAGTAATATGAAGACGCACATGAGAATTCATACAGGACAGAAACCATTCGGCTGTTCTGAGTGTGATAAAAGATTTGGAGACAAGAGCAGTCTGTACAAGCACATTAGAATTCATACAGGAGAGAAACCATTTGGCTGTTCCAAATGTGGTGAGAGATTTGGAAGAAAAAGCCATCTGATCAGACACATGAGAATTCACGCAGGAGAGAAACCATTTGGCTGGTAGACTTCTGCAACTCGACCATTGGTGGCCTTTTTGAGACGCTCAAAAGGAGTGAGTTCTTTGGCCCAACAAAATGTGTAATTAGTCACTGATTATTTAATCAAAAAAGTCATAAAATGAGGACATTCATAAGTCATTTTAATATTCAGAAAAACAGTGTTTGAGTTGATTCACAGACCTGCTGTCGGTGTTCTATTGATGATGCTCATTTATTTCCACATAAGAATGTTATTTTCTTTTTTCAAGAAAACTGTATTACTTCCATATAGTGAGCTTGAGGGGAAAATGAGTGGACAGACTTTTTTTCCTTAACATTGGGCTTTAGCAAAAATCACTCCTATTAATGCATTTGTTCATAAACGGTGTGTGTGAGTGATTGTAAGGGAATTTCCTGTATTCACCAGATTTTTGTATGTTGAATTGTTTTGTTGGCATGAACCAGGTCTCAGATTGGTCCAGACCTGTAGTAGGACTCATCCAAACCTGTTTTCTCAGTAATTTATTTCAGTACTTTGAAGTTGTTGTAGTTTGAAAATCCAACAAATTTTCATAATTGTCCATTAATTCAAATGGAATTTCACATATAATATATATTACTTTATCAGTCCTACAATAGAGAAAATATCTATTTCATAATTTCTTGATACAATCCATTTTTGTAATGAGATAATTTAATAAAGCTGTAACATTGTTTCTTGACTAGTATCAGAATGATTGTGTAAATCATTACTAATAATTCAAACTTGTTTTTACCCAAGAGAAAATATTGTTGAGTGCACATGTTCGTTCCTGAGATTGTCACACATTCAAAAGACAAACTGCAGATAAAAAAGCGCAGTCCTACACATTTTCAAATCACAAATTATTTATTGTATTTTTAAAGTCATTTGAGTTTGCGTGTTTGATTTGTTGTGTAAGTCCAGCTGTCAGGACAAACTGAGTTGATTCTTCTGAGCATCTCTGCTGCTACAAGACAAACATCTCACTTCACAAAAATGACTTTAGGTCAGACCTCTTTAAATGATAACTTCACTATTATAACCAGTCTCAGAGATGAAGTTAATAGTACTGTGTGTTAAGATCATCTACAAGTGGTGATTACTGTCAAAGTACTTTTATTGTTCGCGTTGACATATACAACAGGATGTCTCTATTCAGGTTGGTCCTGTTGTCATGGAAACAATTGTTTTGCTCCTCAGCTGCTGTACAAAAATGTTAGTACTTAGCTGTTAGCTGTTTGCTTCACCTTTAATGAGCAAACACCATAAAATGATGTCAGTGAGAGGAGCGGACAGCTTCTTCTGTTTTTGGGGCTTTATGCAAATTTCCTTTTCTCCAAACCACGTGATCACTAACACAGAAAGGATTCCAGAGGCTTTGTGCCATTTATGGAATTCTGTAGGTTTGGGCCGACTGATTACCATCAGTAGTCCTCGACTATAATCAGCGAATAAATTTGACATTTCAAATCTTCATGGTGAAACTCAAGTGTGATTTACTTTAACAAATATAAGCACAAAATCACACATACAAAAAACAGCACCAGCATGAAGCTGACACCTGCATTCCTTCACTAGACATAGATGACCCGTTGGAGGCGACTAACTCACCTGCCGAGCAGTGAAGGCAGCGGTGGAATCTCCAGCAGCTCTGTTCCTTTAAGGGTTAAATAAACGTAATAAATGGCTTTTGAAAAGTCAACTAAAAAAATAGTTGACTCGGATGCTAGCTAGTCGTAGTTGACTATTGTGAGTAGTCGCCCCATCCCTAGAATTCTCTGGACTTTGGAGCACTTGGTGGAACAGGTGCAGTGAGTTCATACAGACCCATGGTAAAAAAAAGTAGAGGTTTGGGAGACGTTCCCTGAGGCTGTTTTCATGTGACTTTGGTTGTTGAAAAGGTGAACTTGTCCTTTCAATGCTCAGCCAATGATATCAAATGTTTTTAAGAGGTTTCAGTGAAAAAATTTGTTTGCATCTTCACAGTGCTTTTATTAAAACTTCCTTTATAACCTGCAATAAAACCCCCACAAAAGAACACGTTTTCTGCTTGTTATTCCACATCTGCTGTTTGTATCATTCATCATGACTAAAGATATGCGAGACACACACACACGCTTCTTGCTTTATAGATTCGTGATCCACCGTCTCAAACACGACACTAAGCTCTAACAGCTCCAGACCCGTAGTGGTGTCTGAATCCAGTGTGAGCAGGAGATCGTTCACCACTTTCTGTGGAATGACACGTTCTAAATGCAGACTTGCAGTGGCTCCTGTGTTTAATAAAAATAGTCAAATAAATGAATAATTAAATAAATAAGTGCGTCTGTGTGGGCCAATCAAAAGTGCTCAGTGCAAAGAGGTCTCAAGCCAATGAAATTGAGGAATGTGATGCTGCTCCCCACCTTTTTAAAGAAGGCGGGGTCAGACGGGGCTCCATGTTCTTGATTGGCTGTTGTGTTAACACTGTTTAAAAAAACAAACAATTTACTTACATCTTTAAAAGAGCAATAAGGGAGTCTGGATAAATAGAATGTAAAACAGCATGAAGAAGGGCAGATATGATCTGGTTTAATTTTCCTCTTGATATTAAACGTAAAGGATGGAAGTTGTTTTATTACATTTTTTAAAACATTGTTCTGGTTATCATAAGTTATGGAAATATAAAAGCATTTTTTTTCAAGTGATCATAAACCTGTCCCCGCCCCCTAATATTACTACACGTCCACGTGCTCAACCACGAAATGAGACTTTCAACAACTTTAAAACGTGAATTTAGAATAAAAATAAAACCTGCATTTTTATTCTAGCAGAGCCCATTTAAAATCCATGGGGTTTATTTTTATATTCCTCTCTGTGCCTTACATCAAATCATCAAACTGTAGAGTCTGAAATTTGGTTTGATGTATTTGAAAATCATCAATGATGATTGGCTTCAGAGCTCTGTCAATACTGAAGCAGTCAAACACTGAAACATTGAAATGCGGCTCTCAGCTACTTTATTGTAGTAAAACCTCAGCCTAAATAAGAACATCAAAGCCTCTAGGTTTGAAGAAGCACTGTGGATAGGTGGTTAGCACTGTTGTCTCACAGCAAGAAGGTCATGGGTTTGATTCCCACCTGTGGCCTTTCTGTGTGGAGTTTGCGTGTTCTCCCCTTGTTTGTGTGGGTTCTCTCCAGGTGCTCCAGCTTCCTCCCACATCCAAAGACACTGACAAGACAAGAAACTTTAAATTGTCTGTAGGTGTGAATGTGTTTGTATGTTGCCCTGCGACTGACCAGCGTCCTGTCCAGGGTGAACCCGCCTCATGCCCTATGAGTGCTGCAATAGGCTCCAGCCCCCCCCCCCATGACCCTTAATTGGTCTAAGCGGTTGAAGACAGGTGTGTGTGTAATATCAGGAGGTCAAAGCTGTGCGTTAAAATGCTCACATCACCCACCAGATGTTGAGAAATGCTGCTCAGATGTGTGGCAATGTCTTGTCTGTTTATTCATGCCCTTCTGGGCAACTTGCTTTTGTGCAAGATTGGATGATTTAGATTAGAAGAAACAAATGGTTTGGACAGTTTGATCCATTCCCCTTTGCAGCACCTCTCAAGCTCCATCAGGTTGGATGGGGAGCGTCAGTGCACAGACATTTTCAGATCTCTCCAGAGATGTTCAGTCTGATTCAGGTCTGGGCTCTGGCTGGACCACTCAAGGACATTCACAGAGTTGTCCTGAAGCCACTCCTTTGATATCTTGGGTGTGTGCTTAGGGTCAAGCAACTTTATGTTAGTCTGTTAGTCTTTCTTTTTATTTCTTTTAGTTTCACCTCCCAGGGTTTGATGGGACGGTCCCCTGGGGGGTGATGGGGGGGTAATTGGGTTGTTTTTTCTTTTTTCTTGTTTTGTTTTTTGTTATGCCCTCTCTTCTCCTCTGACTCCAGCCGGGTGAGCCGTAGAGTCGGCGTTGCTGGAGTGGTGCAGTTTGGTTATGCTGGGCGTTTCCCAGGTAACCTCTGCACCCAGGAGGGGAGGGGGGGGTTTGGGGTATTTTCTTTTTATTCCCTCTCTTCTCCTCTGGCTCCAGCAGTGTGAGCCGTAGGTTGTCGGCGTTGCTGGAGTGGTGCAGTTTGGTTATGCTGGGCGTTTCCCAGGTAACCTTTGCACCTGGGGGGGGGGGGGGGGTGTTTTTGTTTGTTGATTCCCTGTTCCACCTCCGGCTTCAGCGCGCCTTTGAGCCGTCTGCCATCGGCGTGGCTGAGGTTTGGGGCAGTGGGATATACCCGCAGCTGGTGGCTGGTTTGGAAGTCGGAGGAGTGGCGCTGTTTTGTGCCGTCTGCCATAACCGTTGTTCCACTCCTCCCGGTTGGCTTCTGGGGTATAGTCACGGTTGGTGACGCTGGACGTGCTTCCAGTTTCCACTGCGCCAAGGGGGTGGGGTTGGGGTTGTTTTGTTTGTATGTTTTTTTTTCTTTCCTTTTGTTTTTCCCCCCACTTTCCACCCTCAGGGTGTGACTGTGGTGTCCTCTGGGGGGGAAAGGGCTGTGGGTCCATCTAGCCATAGACGGCCGGGGCTGGGTCCGTTGGTCATGAGGGGAGGCGTCTCCTGGGGTTGATGGAATGGTCCTCTGGGAGGCGCTGGGAGTCCCCGTGGGTGACGTTGGATCCCAGAGGGACCTCGGCTGTGGTTATTACTCCTGGAGCTGGCAGGATGTCCTCTGGGGGGTGTTGGTCCCTACATGTCGTTGGGGGGGGGGGGGGTGTTAGCATTTTTATTTGCAAGCTTAAGTTTGGGTTTTTCTTTTCTCCCCTTCCCGGGGTTTGATGGAACGGTCCCCTCTGGGGAGGGGGGGGGGGGGTGTTAGCATTGTTATTTGCAAGCTTAAGTTTGGGTTGTTTTTCTTTTCTCCCCTTCCCGGGGTTTGATGGGACGGTCCTCTGGGAGGGGGGGGGTGGTTTGGTTGTTTGTGTTTTGTCTTTTTTGTTTTATGACTAATCAGACTGAACATGGTTGGACAAAGGCTGACCGCACAGGTTTAAGAACTCCTGGCCACACCTGTGCTAAGTGACTGACAGAAACAAAGGCAAAGATGCAGCCAGAGGAGAAGACATCAACCGTTCTGTTAAATGAAGATTCTGTTGGAAGATGAATGCAGATACGGTTTCCAGCCATGGTCCCTGGAGGGGGGTGTTTCTCCTGGGCCAGGTTTGTGTGATCGCCGGGAGGCTTCCCGTGAGGGTGGGGTGCTGTTGTGGCTGGCGTGCCTGGCTGGCTTTTGTGTGTCTTTTGTTTCTGTCTTTTGGTTTTCCTCCCAGGTGGTGCGCATTTGGGACCAAGTGGCTGTGTAGCTGAGTTTATCAGGACCTCACCCTGATCACCTGAGGCTGATCACGTGCAGCTCGTCAGGACTCACAGCTGTGGTGCATCTACATGGATTGGAACATGGTAGCATTTAAGTCTGGAGTACACAGTGTGTATTTGCCAGAGACTCGACCTTGTGACCAGACGGGTGAGATCGTCGTCTTGAGAGCCATCTCATCATCAGTGGATGCAGAGAACGTCCAGGTTTGATGCATGGTCTGTGAAAGAGGAGGGGGTGAGGTCTCACGCTCGTCAGCACACTTCCTGAGGTACGTTACATTTTGTGACTAACATTTATACAGTCAGTAAATGTGGTGTCCCTCACACCTTATTATATTGAGCTGTATGTAGTCGTTTAATCAGCTTCCACTGCAGTGGAGTTTTGTGAACAGGGTGTTCCATTGCCTGCAGGGTGGGAAGCTGATTAGTAATTAAGCCAGGAAGTGTTTGCTGTTTGTACACCTTTGAGCGGTCCCTCTGTGTGTAGAGTGTGGACTCACATGATGATTTCTTCTTTCACAGACTCGGTTTGTCGCGGCCACCTGGGGGGTGTCGGCGGGGTCCTTGGGTCCGAACTGGTTCTGGCTCCGGACCGTTTTGTGCTGCTGGGAGCACACCGCAAATCCGCCACGCCAGACCGCGCACTTATTTGTTTGTATTTTTTCCACATCACTGTTATGTTTATTAAACTCTGTTATCCTTTGTACCGTGCTCTGCTTATTTTATACTGGGTCCTTCAAACGCTGGTCGGTTCTCCGGGCTGCGTCCGACATATAACAGTAGAATACACATATCTGGGGTACTAGTTATATGTGTGTAAAACACTGTGGTAATAACTTGAAGGGTTTTTGAATTATTGACTCTTGAAAATCTAACATGATCGTAGAATGTCAAAAATAGGCCTCCAGTCTCTTTATGATTTGACCATGTGGGCAAGCACTCAGCCACTTCATAATTTTTTTGTGGAGAGCATATTGATATACCAAGTTTATGTGAAAATTTTTTATCTAGCTCAAATGCCTTCATAGTGAAAAAAATTGCAAAGTAGGGTACCATAACATGGCGCGATCGCACGTAACAGTGTGCAACAATGTAGAAACTGATCCTTGACCGTGCGTAACGGTTCCTGATAATTCTCCAGCAACACGTGCCATTAATCGTAATGCGTGGTAACAGGTTGCAGCAGTTCCTGAGGACACCTGATGCCTCTGCCCCGAATAATCACATTCGCGGTCAGCGGCCAATAATGTATACTTCGTGGCATTCGCATTGTGTAAATGCATCTTTAAAAACTGGCTCGGGAACCTGCAGCTCCTTCTTTTTACTGCTTGAAGGCAGGCCACTCTCCACACTGCAGGAAACTCCAGCTCAGCATCTTTTGTTTATATTTATGCAATAAATATTATTTCCTTTGTACTCCAGTATCCAGCTCCTGCATTTGGGTCCATAGTCTGCTCGGTTCAGTTCCACCCGGACCTCTAACCATGACAGAAGTATCTGGCCATAACATGGACCCAGGGGGAGACTTCGTCCAGCAGGCACTCGCTCGGCAAGGACAATTCCTGGGAAGAATTCTGCAGTCTGTAGAAGACATGGGAACCCAGGTCTAGAACCTCTCAGCACTAGAGGTGTCAAATCCAGCTTCAGAAAGTAAAAGTCCAGCCACATATTTGTTCCACCTTCCCAATAAACCAGCTGATTGTAATTAGTTCAGCTCTTCAGGCAGGTGGATGAGCTAATTATTGAGATCACCTGTTTTAGGTGCACAGGTAGAACCAACACATGGGAGGGTTTTTACTTTCTGAAGCCAGATTTGACACCTCTGCTCAGCACAGGTCTCACACTCCGACACCATAGTCTCACAGCTTGCTAACCAGATCAGTCAAGCAGATGCATGCATTGCTCAACTCACACAACTAGCTGCACAACTCTCAGATCCATCCACAGGGTCCACTCGGGGAGATACATCCGGGCCGCAAATAGGCCCTCCATCCGAAAGCGTTTTGTCCTCTCCTGAGCCATTCATTTGCCATTCAGAACCATTTGCGGGTTGTAGAATCCTGTGCGGCTCTCCTGATGCAGTGCTCACTTGTTTTTTCACAGCGCCCTTCACAGTATGCTTCCGATAGCAGCTGTATAGCTTACATCACTAATCCAAAAAATAAATTTTATTACATATTGCATGCATAGCCTCTAGCCTTTTAATCTGTTAACCAAGACATAGCTCATAATGTTTCTCTCCTGTGATTGTTCATAAATGGGGAAAAAATTAAAATAATTGGTAAATGCCAATATGCATCTGCTTCTCTCCTGTGTGTTTTCTGAATTCATCACTGTTCAATGCACGATCATTTGCCAGTATGTTTTTTATAAAGCAAATCAAATTATTTTATTTCAACATTTAAAAATGCCTTACTGGTTCGCAATTGAAGGAAAATCCCGACAGACACGGCAGTATATTGTGTTGTTCTCTTCCTTGTGCCCCAGCCATGGATAATCCTGTGTACAGCTACTCACAAGCTTCCTTTCTCTTCATACTTCTTCTTTGAAGCTTCTACATTTGCAGGGGTTGATGCTTTGCGTTTGACTGGTGTTTTCCCTGGTATCTGGCCCAGTTTCGGAGGTTTTAGAAAAGACATTCTGTTCAATATATTCTTCAAAAAGTGTGTTAATCGATGCGATGTTCGTTATCTAATGTTTCCCACCACAGCATCTTGCAAGAAGATGCTACGAACGCACACTCCATACAGTGGTCTCGTGTACACATGATACAGGGTTTTCCCCAGAAATGTTTACTATAGTGGTGCTGTTGGCAATTATCGCCTGAGGCGGCGCACGTTGCGAGTCATTTTGACTGGTTTTAGATGCATTGAAAGCAAGAATAATAGACAAAAAATTTACACTTATGTTGTAATATCAAAGTTCTTTTTTGTATTTTTCTGTCTATGTTAAGAAAATAAATGACATTGAAAAGTTTAAAAACACATTAATATTTGATGGACATAACATTTGCTCTCTTCGTTAAAAATGACACACTGTACCTTTAGTACAGGACAGGACATCTCTCGGCTGGTTTGGGAATGCCTTGGGGTTCCCCCGGAGGAGCTGGGGGAGGTGTGTGTGGATCGGGAAGTCTGGGCGGCTTTGCTTGTGGGGGGGTAGCGGGCAGTTCAGCACAAACAGTCTGGCTGGATTTAAAAAAAAAAACAACCTGATAGCAAAGCAGAGTGTGACGGCGCTGTCAGAACACTGGTGGCGCAGCGCTGTTTTTCCACTGTCTGGGGAGAACCCTGTGTTATCATGTTTTCCGATTGTCCGCTGCATGGAGAGTGGCAGGAAAACCGAAGACGCTTTCTCGCAAGGTGCGAGAAGAATTTGAATGTTTTAAACAAAAAAATAAATTAAAAAAATGCCACTTGTCCAGTCGGACAACGATTTAGAGCTATTGCTTGTCCGATCACATTTTACACTTGTCCCGGACAATCGGACAAGCGTTAATGCCGATGATAGTGTCTGCACCCACTGTCCGGTATGGCCAAAAGACAGGGCTCACTCGTAGATGCTGGGGTACGAGTGAGCCAAGCCAAATTCATGGGTGGGTCATCTGGTCGCACTCAACTCCCAGCGACGATCCTGTTCGGGACCTCGTTAATTTCCTTTTCTGCACTGGTGGACACCAGAGTCGAGGGCAATTTCCTCAGTAGGTTGCTAAGGCCCGGATCCCCACTGTTCCTTTGTCTGAACCACTTTCTGATGCTTCTCTTGACAGGACCCCGCTCCCGTCCATGACTCACCAGACTGAACTTGCCACTTTGGTTATTTCTGGAAACCACCGTGCGGTCATTCGGTTCTTTGTCATTCCACCTTCCTCACCTGTTGTTTCGGGACACCCGTGGTTTGTTAAGCACAACCCCCGGATAGAGTGGCCGTCTGGCACAGTTGCTCAGTGGGGCGAATCCTCCTTCCGGGCGCTGAGATACCATCCAGTTGGCTGTATAATTTCTCACGCCCGGAACGAGAGGCTAACAAGACTTATATCCGGGACTCACTGGCAGCTGGGCCAATTCGAACCTTGTCATCACCCGTGGGCGCAGGCTTCTTTTTTGTGGGGAAGAAAGACGGCACGTTGCGCCCATGCATTGATTTTTGGGGGCTGAACGACATCATGGTCTGCAATCGGTACCCCCTCCCATTACTCAATTCAGCATTCAGCTCTTTGCATGGGGCTACCCAATTCACAATATTGGATCTCAGAAACGCTTACCACCTAGTCCGGGTACAAGAGGGAGGCAAATGGAACACTGCATTCAACACCCCCATTGGACATTTTGAGTATTTGGTGATGCCTTTTGGGCTGACAAATGCGCCTGCCACCTTCTAAGCTCTGGTGAATGACGTCCTCCATGATTTCCTTAACCGTTTCTTATTTGTCTACCTTGACGATGTACTGATATTTTCACTCGATGCCTAGTCTCACACCCGCCACATCCGTCAGGTACTCCAGCACCTCCTAGAAAACAGTATCTTCGTGAAAGCGGAAAAGTGTGAGTTTAACAACGAAACCGTATCTTTCCTCAGGTTCGTTATATCTCCCAATCAGATCAAACCAGGCCTGGCCAAAGAGGTTCGATCCCACCGCCTTCCCGGCCACAAAGGTCCTACGGTCACACTAGGGTTCCCCAATTTCTATTGGCAATTCACTCACAGTTATAGCCAGGTAGCAGCCCCTCTCACTGCTTCAACTTCAACTTCAACTTTTTTTTTATATAGCGCCAAATCACAACAAACAGTTGCCCCAAGGCGCTTTATATTGTAAGGCAAGGCCATACAATAATTATGAAAAACCCCAACGGTCAAAACGACCCCCTGTGAGCAAGCACTTGGCAACAGTGGGAAGGAAAAACTCCCTCTTAACAGGAAGAAACCTCCAGCAGAACCAGGCTCAGGGAGGGGCAGTCTTCTGCTGAGACTGGTTGGGGCTGAGGGAAAGAACCAGGAAAAAGACATGCTGTGGAGGGGGGCAGAGATCGATCACTAATGATTAAATGCGGAGTGATGCATACAGAGCAAAAAGAGAAAGAAACAGTGCATCATGGGAACCCCCCCACAGTCTACGTCTAAAGCAGCATAACCAAGGGATAGTCCAGGGTCACCCGATCCAGCCCTAACTATAAGCCTTAGCGAAAAGGAAAGTTTTAAGCCTAATCTTAAAAGTAGAGAGGGTATCTGTCTCCCTGATCTGAATTGGGAGCTGGTTCCACAGGAGAGGAGCCTGAAAGCTGAAGGCTCTGCCTCCCATTCTACTCTTACAAACCCTAGGAACTACAAGTAAGCCTGCAGTCTGAGAGCGAAGCGCTCTATTAAGGTGATATGGTACTACGAGGTCCCTAAGATAAGATGGGACCTGATTATTCAAAACCTTATAAGTAAGAAGAAGAATTTTAAATTCTATTCTAGAATTAACAGGAAGCCAATGAAGAGAGGCCAACACGGGTGAGATATGCTCTCTCCTGCTAGTCCCCGTCAGTACTCTAGCTGCAGCATTTTGAATTAACTGAAGGCTTTTTAGGGAACTTTTAGGACAACCTGATAATAAAGAATTACAATAGTCCAGCCTAGAGGAAATAAATGCATGAATTAGTTTTTCAGCATCACTCTGAGACAAGACCTTTCTGATTTTAGAGATATTGCGTAAATGCAAAAAGGCAGTCCTACATATTTGTTTAATATGCGCTTTGAATGACATATCCTGATCAAAAATGACTCCAAGATTTCTCACAGTATTACTAGAGGTCAGGGAAATGCCATCCAGAGTAAAGATCTGGTTAGACACCATGCTTCTAAGATTTGTGGGGCCAAGTACAATAACTTCAGTTTTATCTGAGTTTAAAAGCAGGAAATTAGAGGTCATCCATGTCTTTATGTCTGTAAGACAATCCTGCAGTTTAGCTAATTGGTGTGTGTCCTCTGGCTTCATGGATAGATAAAGCTGGGTATCATCTGCGTAACAATGAAAATTTAAGCAATACCGTCTAATAATACTGCCTAAGGGAAGCATGTATAAAGTGAATAAAATTGGTCCCAGCACAGAACCTTGTGGAACTCCATAATTAACTTTAGTCTGTGAAGAAGATTCCCCATTTACATGAACAAACTGTAATCTATTAGACAAATATGATTCAAACCACCGCAGCGCAGTGCCTTTAATACCTATGACATGCTCCAATCTCTGTAATAAAATTTTATGGTCAACAGTATCAAAAGCAGCACTGAGGTCCAACAGAACAAGCACAGAGATAAGTCCACTGTCCGAAGCCATAAGAAGATCATTTGTAACCTTCACTAATGCTGTTTCTGTACTATGATGAATTCTAAAACCTGACTGAACCTCTTCAAATAGACCATTCCTCTGCAGGTGATCAGTTAGCTGTTTTACAACTACCCTCTCAAGAATCTTTGAGAGAAAAGGAAGGTTGGAGATTGGCCTATAATTAGCTAAAATAGCTGGGTCAAGTGATGGCTTTTTAAGTAATGGTTTAATTACTGCCACCTTAAAAGCCTGTGGTACATAGCCAACTAACAAAGATAAGTTGATCATATTTAAGATTGAAGCATTAAATAATGGTAGGACTTCCTTAAGCAGCCTGGCAGGAATGGGGTCTAATAAACATGTTGATGGTTTGGATGAAGTAACTAATGAAAATAACTCAGACAGAACAATCGGAGAGAAAGAGTCTAACCAAATACCGGCATCACTGAAAGCAGCCAAAGATAACGATACATCTTTGGGATGGTTATGAGTAATTTTTTCTCTAATAGTCAAAATTTTGTTAGCAAAGAAAGTCATGAAGTCATTACTAGTTAAAGTTAATGGAATACTCAGCTCAATAGAGCTCTGACTCTTTGTCAGCCTGGCTACAGTGCTGAAAAGAAACCTGAGGTTGTTCTTATTTTCTTCAATTAGTGATGAGTAGAAACATGTCCTAGCTTTACGGAGGGCTTTTTTATAGAGCAACAAACTCTTTTTCCAGGCTAAGTGAAGATCTTCTAAATTAGTGAGACGCCATTTCCTCTCCAACTTACGGGTTATCTGCTTTAAGCTACGAGTTTGTGAGTTATACCACGGAGTCAGACACTTCTGATTTAAAGCTCTCTTTTTCAGAGGAGCTACAGCATCCAAAGTTGTCTTCAATGAGGATGTAAAACTATTGACGAGATACTCTATCTCACTTACAGAGTTTAGGTAGCTACTCTGGTCTGTGTTGGTATATGACAATAGAGAACATAAAGAAGGAATCATATCCTTAAACCTAGTTACAGCGCTTTCTGAAAGACTTCTAGTGTAATGAAACTTATTCCCCACTGCAGGGTAGTCCATCAGGGTAAATGTAAATGTTATTAAAAAATGATCAGACAGAAGGGAGTTTTCAGGGAATACTGTTAAGTCTTCTATTTCCATACCATAAGTCAAAACAAGATCTAAGATATGATTAAAGTGGTGGGTGGACTCATTTACTTTTTGAGCAAAGCCAATAGAGTCTAATAATAGATTAAATGCAGTGTTGAGGCTGTCATTCTCAGCATCTGTGTGGATGTTAAAATCGCCCACTATAAGTATCTTATCTGAGCTAAGCACTAAGTCAGACAGAAGGTCTGAAAATTCACAGAGAAACTCACAGTAACGACCAGGTGGACGATAGATAATAACAAATAAAACTGGTTTTTGGGACTTCCAATTTGGATGGACAAGACTAAGAGACAAGCTTTCAAATGAATTAAAGCTCTGTCTAGGTTTTTGATTAATTAATAAGCTGGAATGGAAGATTGCTGCTAATCCTCCGCCCCGGCCCGTACTACGAGCATTCTGACAGTTAGTGTGACTCGGGGGTGTTGACTCATTTAAACTAACATATTCATCCTGCTGTAACCAGGTTTCTGTTAGGCAGAATAAATCAATACATTGATCAATTATTATATCATTTACCAACAGGGACTTAGAAGAGAGAGACCTAATGTTTAATAGACCACATTTAACTGTTTTAGTCTGTGGTGCAGTTGAAGGTGCTATATTATTTTTCTTTTTGAATTTTTTTGCTTAAATAGATTTTTGCTGGTTATTGGTGGTCTGGAAGCAGGCACCGTCTCTACGGGGATGGGGTAATGAGGGGATGGCAGGGGGAGAGAAGCTGCAGAAAGGTGTATAAGACCACAGCTCTGCCTCCTGGTCCCAACGCTAGACAGTCAGAGTTTGGAGGATCCAAGAAAATTGGCCAGATTTCTAGAAATGAGAGCTGCTCCATCTAAAGTGGGATGGATGCCGTCTCTCCTAACAAGACCAGGTTTTCCCCAGAAGCTTTGCCAATTATCAATGAAGCCCACCTCATTTTTTGGACACCACTCAGACAGCCAGCAATTCAAGGAGAACATGCGGCTAAACATGTCACTCCCGGTCTGATTGGGGAGGGGCCCAGAGAAAACAACAGAGTCCGACATTGTTTTTGCAAAGTTACACACCGATTTAATGTTAATTTTAGTGACCTCCGATTGGCGTAACCGAGTGTCATTACTGCCGACGTGAATTACAATCTTACCAAATTTACGCTTAGCCTTAGCCAGCAATTTCAAATTTCCTTCAATGTCGCCTGCTCTGGCCCCCGGAAGACAATTGACAATGGTTGCTGGTGTCGCTAACTTCACATTTCTCAAAACAGAGTCGCCAATAACCAGAGTTTGATCCTCGGCGAGTGTGTCGCCGAGTGGGGAAAAACGGTTAGAGATGTGAACGGGTTGACGGTGTACACGGGGCTTCTGTTTAGGGCTACGCTTCCTCCTCACAGTCACCCAGTCGGCCTGCTTTCCCGACTGCACGGGATCCGCCAGGGGGGAACTAACGGTGGCTAAGCCACCTTGGTCCGCACCGACTACAGGGGCCTGGTTAGCTGTAGAATTTTCCACGGTGCGGAGCCGAGTCTCCAATTCGCCCAGCCTGGCCTCCAAAGCTACGAATAAGCTGCACTTATTACAAGTACCGTTACTGCTAAAGGAGGCCGAGGAACAACTAAACATTTCACAACCAGAGCAGAAAAGTGCGGGAGAGACAGGAGAAGCCGCCATGCTAAATCGGCTAAAAGCTAGTAGCTACGCAACCTAGTGGATTCCTAAAAACACGCAAAGTGAATAATGTGTAAATAATTTAGAGGTGATTCAGCAGAAGGAGTGCTTTAGTTAAGGCACCAGACAGGCCATGAAGCAGCACAAGTAACGCACGGCAACAGCGAACGCACGACAACGGTGCAAAAATAAAATAAAAATCCACTAGACAGGCTGTGGAGCAGCACAGGTAACGCACGACAACAGTGGTAGAAAATAAAATAAAAATCCACTAGACAGGCTGCGGAGCAGCACAGGTAACGCACGACAACGGTGGTAAAAAAAAAAAATATATAAAAAAAATAAAAATCCACTAGACAGGCCGTGGAACAGCACAGGTAACGCACGACAACAGTGGTAAAAAATAAAATAAAAATCCACTAGACAGGCTGTGGAGCAGCACAGGCAACGCACGACAACGGTGGCAAAAAACAAAATAAAAATCCACTAGACAGGCTGTGGAGCAGCACAGGCAACGCACGACAACGGTGGCAAAAAACAAAATAAAAATCCACTAGACAGGCTGTGGAGCAGCACAGGTAACGCACGACAACAGTGGTAAAAAATAAAATAAAAATCCACTAGACAGGCTGTGGAGCAGCACAGGTAACGCACGACAACAGTGGTAAAAAATAAAATAAAAATCCACTAGACAGGCTGCGGAGCAGCACAGGCAACGCACGACAACGGTGGCAAAAAACAAAATAAAATCCACTAGACAGGCTGTGGAGCAGCACAGGTAACGCACGACAACAGTGGTAAAAAATAAAATAAAAATCCACTAGACAGGCTGCGGAGCAGCACAGGTAACGCACGACAACGGTGGTAAAAAATAAAATAAAAATCCACTGGACAGGCTGTGGAGCAGCACAGGTAACGCACAACGGTGCTAAAACAAAACAAAAATCCACCGGACAGGCTGTGGAGCAGCACAGGTAACGCACGACAACAGTGCCAAAAAATAAAATAAAAATCCACTGGACAGGCTGTGGAGCAGCACAGGTACGACAACAGTGCTAAAAAATAAAATAAAAATCCACTGGACAGGCTGTGGAGCAGCACAGGTAACACACGACAACAGTGCTAAAATAAAATAAAAATCCACTAGGCAGGCTGTGGAGCAGCACAGGTAACGCACGACAACAGTGCTAAAAAATAAAATAAAAATCCACTGAACAGGCTGTGGAGCAGCACAGGTAACACACGACAACAGTGCTAAAAAATAAAATAAAAATCCACTGGACAGGCTGTGGAGCAGCACAGGTAACGCACGACAACAGTGCTAAAAAATAAAATAAAAACCCACAGAACAGGCTGTGGAGCAGCACAGGTAACGCACGACAACAGTGCTAAAAAATAAAATAAAAATCCACTGGACAGGCTGTGGAGCAGCACAGGTAACGCACGACAACAGTGCTAAAAAATAAAATAAAAATCCACAGAACAGGCTGTGGAGCAGCACAGGTAACACACGACAACAGTGCTAAAAAATAAAATAAAAATCCACTGAACAGGCTGTGGAGCAGCACAGGTAACACACGACAACAGTGGTAAAATAAAATAAAAATCCACTAGACAGGCTGTGGAGCAGCACGACAACAGTGATAAAAAATAAAATAAAAATAAAAACGAAAGCGTTAGCAAGCTAGTTAGCTTGCCAACGCTGATGAAAGTTAGCTGATAAAAGTGCTCCGTCGCGATGTTTCGACCGTTAGAGGTCTTCTTTAGGCGTTGGAGCACGGTGAAAAAGTAAAAAAAAAAAAAAAGTAAAAAGTAAAAAAGTCTTGAAAAAGACTGTTAATTCAAAGAACTCAAACAGCTCAGTTCAAACAGCTAACAGATACAGCAGAACACCGCTGTGCTCCGGAACAGGAAGTCACAGGAAGTCATGTCTACAGCAGATAAGGTACTTGGGAACCAACCTCTGCTCTCACCTCCCCCAAGGTAGCCTATAATTGGACTCCAGCTGCTGATTCAGCCTTCTTCAAACTCAAACACCTCTTCTCTACTGCACCAATTCTGACACAGCCAGATCCAGAAAGACAATTCTTTGTGGAGGTACATGCCTCGGCGTTAGGGATAGGGGCAGTTTTGACACACACCAAACCTGATGACAACCGTATGCACCCTTCTGCCTTTTTTCTTGGCACCTTACCCCCGCTGAAAAGAATTACAACGTAGGGAATAAGGAATTGGTAGAAGTTAAGGAAGCACTTGCAGTGTGGAGACATTGGCTGGAGGGGGCTGCAGTTCCGTTTGTGGTATGGACTGACCACAAGAACCTTCAATGCATCTGATCCGCTAAACAGTTGAATCCCCGTCAGGCCAGGTGGGCACTCTTCCTTGCCCGGTTTCATTTTACAATTACCTACCGACCAGGGAAACGTAACAGTAAACCTGATGAGAATGTACCCACCTGACTCCACCAGCAACATCCCAGAACTCGGATCCATCCTCCCACAGACCTCCGTGGTGGGAGCTCTGACCTGGGAGGTTGACAGAAAGGTCCAAGTGGCCTTAAAAACACATACCGATCCCGGTGGGGGTCTCCTGGGCCGCATGTTCGTGCCTCCAGAGGCCCGCTCTGCAGTCACCAGTTCCATCACACCTCTAAGCTGGCATGCCACCCTGGCATCCATAAAACTATTGACTTAATCCACCGCCGCTACTGGTGGCGTGATATTCAAGCAGATGTGCGGAACTTTGTGCTTGCTTGCACTGTGTGTGCCCATGGTAAATCACTCCATCAACCCTCTGCAGGAAAACTACAGCCTCTCCTGTTACCTGGTCGACCCTGGTCCCACATCAGGGTTGACTTCGTGACTGGACTTCCAACCTCCCAGCAGTTCACTGCCATTCTGACCATTATGGACCTCTTCTCTCAAGCAGCCCACTTCTTACCCCTGGAGAAACTGCCAATAGACCAGGAGACCACTGACCTCCTGGTCCATCATGTCCTCCGGCTGGCATCCCACGAGACATTGTGTCCGATAGGGAGCCTCAGTTCTGGTCTCAAGTGTGGAGGTGTTATTGCAAAGCCATTGGAGCCATGCACCCCTATTCTGTCTTCTGGGCTTCACCCCAAGATCAACGGACAAAATGAACGCACTAATCAGGACCTAGAAAGCATCCTGAGATGTGTGCAGCTGAACATCCGGCCGAATGGAGCCTCTTCCTTCCCTGGGTGGAATATGCCCAGAATACTCAGATCTCATCTGCCACCAGTTTATCACCCTTTGAAGCGTCAGTGGGCTACCAACCTCTGCTCTTCCCAGAGCAGGAAGAGGAACTCTGTCCCCTCAGTACAAGAACACCTGCACTGATGCCAGCAAATATGGAAGCGAGCCCAGTCCGCCCTGAAGGAGACTCAGGAAAGGATCCGGCGCCATGCAGACTGGCAGCAGACTACCAACCCGGGCAGGAGGTCTGGCTCTTGTCTAAGGAAATACCACTCCAGACCGAATTTCCCAAGCTAACCCCTAGGTATATTGGTCCTTTTGTTATCGACAAGGTTGTGAACTCATCTGCCGTGACTGCTGCCACCTCTGAAGATCCATCCTGTGTTCCACGTTTCCAGACTCAAGCCTGTTCACGCCAGCCTCATCTGCCCTCCCGGGTTCACTCCTCCTCCTGCCCAGCTCATCGACGGCCACCCAGCGGGTCAGTAAATAGAATCCTGGACATTTGACGGATGGGCCGGGGTTTCCAATACCTGGTGGACTGGGAGGGTTATGGACCTGAGGAGCACTCCTGGGTGAAGAGGTTCTTCATCCTGGACCTGGAGCTCCTCTGGGACTTCTATCGTTGTCACCCTGATAAGCCTGGGAAGGTGCCAGGAGGCACCCATTGAGGGCAGGGGTGATGTTGTATCTGGCCCCGCCATGCCTTGTGCAGTGACTTTTTGTTTCCACCAAATTTTCTGTTCCACCAAATATTTTTCAAATATTTTCTGTTGTCCACTAGATGGCGATCCTTTTGTTGATCTGCACACCCGTTATGAGTTATGATTGATTATTTAGGAGTGGGAAATCTCACTCCAAGATGGAGGCCAGTATCCGGCCCAATTCATAGCTGGGCCAGTTGTCGTGCTAGTCATCATGCCAGACACCAGATGTTTCAGAGACAACGCTGATGAAAGCGTTCCAGTAATCTGATCTGCTGGCGATACAGAACCCAGGTTTCAACTCCATACAGGAGGGTAGGGACCACAATGGCTCTGTAGACCTGCACTTTTGTGGAAAGGCGCAGTGCATGATTCTGCCAGACTTTCTTGGAGAGGCGACCAAAAGAACAGCTGGCCTTGGCAAGGCGACTGTCTAGGTCCTTGGCGACAGACGCGTCGTTTGAGATAACACTACCGAGATACGTGAAGTGCTCTACTGCATTCAGGCTGGTACCCTCGATGTTGATTTGGGGTGGGGTATATGCTGTATGGAGGACCAGTTGATATAGCACTTCTGTCTTTCTCAGGCTGATGGTGAGGCCGAAGGCTCTTGGTGCTTCAGCAAAACAGTTGACAATGTGCTGCAAGGCTTGCTCCGTATGGGCGACGAGGGCGCAATCATCTGCAAAGAGCAGCTCCATGATTAGCTGTTCTGTGATCTTAGTATATGACAGAAGGCGCCGCAAGTTAAACAGACTTCTGTCGGTTCTGAAGCAGATATAAATGCCGTCTGTCACGTCTTCTTTGGCCTCACGAAGCATGATGCTGAAGAAGATGGAGAACGGAGTGGGCACGAGGATACAACCTTGTTTGACGCCATTTAAGATGGGGAAGCTGCTGAACAGAGTCCCGTTGTGCTTCACTTGTCCCATCTGGCCTTCATGCAGCTGGCGAAGGATGGTAAGGAGCTTTGGAGGGCAGCCAAGGCATGCAAGAATCTTCCACAAACCCTCATGACTGACCATCTCAAAAGCTTTGGTTAGGTCTATGAAGGCTGCATAAAGGGCCATGTTCTGTTCTCTGCACTTCTCCTGGATCTGTCTCAGGACGAAGATCATGTCGGTGGTTCCCCTATTGGCCCGAAATCCGCACTGACTCTCAGGAGTATTTTCATGCGCTATGGTAGGGGTAAGCCTGTTGAGCAGCACTTGAGCCAGAATCTTGCCTGCTATTGAGAGGAGAGTGATGCCCCTGTAATTAGAACAGTCGGACTTGTCGCCCTTGTTCTTGTACAGGGGGACAATGACCGCATCCCGAAGGTCATGTGGAACCATTCCCTTTTCCCAGCAACTGGAGAAGAGAATCTGAAGCTTGTCAAGGACTGCCTCACCTCCATTTTGGTACACCTCTGCTGGGATGCCATCTATGCCAGGAGACTTCCCTGGATTCAGCTGCGTGGTGGCCTTTCGGATCTCTTCAAGTGTTGGGGGGTCATCAAGTTCCCATTTCACCTCCACCTGGGGAATCTTCTCGATTGATGACTCTTGCACAGTGCGCTTGTCACTGAAGAGGTTTTCAAAGTGTTCTGACCAAGGCTGCATAATGGTTTCCTTGTCCGTCAGAAAGTTGGAACTGTCTGAGGAGTGCAGGGGTGCTTGCACTTGATGTGCTGGCCCGTGGATGGCCTTAAGGGCTTCATAAAAGGAGCGCATGTCTCCAGCATCGGCATGTTGTTGTGTCTTCTCCGCAAAAGCTAGCCACCAGTCGTTCTGCAATATGCGGAGCTTGCTTTGCAGTGTGGAGCAGGCGTTTCTGTAAGCTGTCTTGGCAGAGTGGTCATCAGGTTTAGCTAAAAGAGTCTTGTGGCATGTATGTTTCTTTTCTAGTAATTCCTGGATCTGTGCGTCAGACTCATCAAACCAGTCTTTTATTTTTTCTGGCTGAGAAGTCCACTACTTCTGCTGCTGTCTTCTGAAGGATGGTCTTTAATCTCATCCACTGTTGTTCAGGGTCGTCAGGCAGGCCTTCTTCTCCACCCAATCTCTCCTCTAGTTTGGCCTGGAACTCCATTTTTGTGTCTATGCCTTGCAGCTTGTGGACTTGTAGCTTATTAAACTGTGGGCCTTTCTTCTTTGGAGGGGGCTTGAAAGTGAAAGCAATCTTGGAACGGACCAAGTGATGATCCATATAGCAATCTGCGCTAGGCATCACCCTGGTATGTAGTATGTCTCTTCTATCACGCTGTCACATCAGGACGTAGTCCAGAAGGTGCCAGTGTTTGGAGCGTGGGTTTCTCCAGGTTGCTTTGAATCTCTGTTTCTGTTGGAACAGGCTGTTGGTGATCGTCAAATCATGTGCAGAGCAGAACTCCAGCAACAGGCGGCCATTGTCGTTACAGTTGCCTATGCCATGTTTCCCTAGGACATCCTTCCATACATCAGAGTCACAACCCACTCTGGCGTTGAAGTCTCCCATGATGAGGAGCTTGTCCTGGGTGTCGATGCGCTGTAGAAGGTTGTGCAGATCGCTGTAGAAAGCCTCCTTAACTTCGATGTCGGCCTGCATGGTTGGGGCATACACACTAACAACAGTGGCAAAATCCTTGTTGCTGATGGGGAGCCAGAGTGACATGAGTCGGTCAGAATGTCCAACTGGCAAACTGTGTAACCTATGTGCTATGGCGCTCTTGATCATGAACCCGACCCCTGAGAGTCGACGATCTTCTTTAGCCTTTCCTGACCAGAACAGTGTGTAGCCTGTGCCTTCCTCGGTGAGTGACCCTTGGTCTGCAAAGCGCACCTCGCTGAGTGCAGCAATGTCTCTGTCAAGCCTTGCTAGCTCTTTGGCGACTAAGGCTGAGCGTCTTCGAGGACGATCGCTATTGTCTGAGTCCATCATTGTGTGTACATTCCAGCACGCAATTTTCAGGTTCTTTGTTTTCCTTTTCGCACCGCATGTAGTGATGCCCGTTGGCAGCGGTGAGCCAACCGGGTCCAGTGAGACAAGCCATGTTTAGACCACCTTTTCTAGGTCTGTCTCCATGTGGAGCAAGCAGGGCTATCCCTAAACAGGGCTGCTTGGTCACCCAGGGCCCTGCCGGATGATGCTGTTGTCTCGGGTCAGCAACCAAACGACCATAGCTCCTGAGCCGCCTGCATGCAGGATCGAGACTGTAGCTCCCAGTGCCATCATGCACCTGCTGTTTTCGCCTCTTCCCATCGCTGCAAGACTTTCCTTCCCGCCTGCGCTCATTGCTTAGAGTGGGGATCAGCTTGCGCACACCAATTCCACTCTTTAGGCAAGGTGGCACTCCACAGTGGCACAGACAAGCTGAGACGGCTGTGGCGACCACCAGGCTGTAGGTTTTACATCAGAGTGACCTTCTCCTAGCCTCTGGCTAAAAAACCTTCCTCGGAGGCACGGGGGCAGTAACTAGGGCTGTCACAATTATTACAATATTCGTCAATCGCGATTATTTTTTATATTCGCGATTACCGTGAATTATTTATTTTATCCACAAAGCATAAAACGACTCAGAATCTGACGTCATTGTGCTGCAGCCTTGCTCTTGTCTTAAGGCAGGACAATAACATGGAGGCTGAAGAGCAATCCGTCCTGCCGTTTGGATAAGACGGCCGATTAAAACAGTGGCCTTCTTCTTCAAAAGCCGTCTAAAATGCGGAGCTGTCGTGTGTGTGTCTGTGTGTGTGCACGCGTGCACGGTGTCAACAGGCTGCAGACTGCAAGGGAGGGGGTGCGTGAGGGAGATTCCTGAATGCAGGCGCGACACGATACAGTCTGAGAACCATCAGTGCGCATCGAGCGCGGAACAGAGAGAGGATTTTAACCCGAGTGAACAAGTTAAAAAAAAAACGTGAAGCTACCTTTACTTCTCTCTGAACTTTCTCTAAAGGTGTGATTCTGCCGTTACCGTCCTGTTCACACCATGTGCGCGTCGTATGCTGAATTTATGAGATCATGAGATGAAATAAATGGTCAAATAGCTTTAAAAACATATTTAAAAGATGAGAATATATGAATGAACTGAGCCACAAAAAACAAAAAACCCTGACATGGAGAAGCTGTGGTGATGTTCAGGCGCACAGATCACAAAAAGCAGGTGAGAACTCTGAACTTTAACAGCTGTTATTTTCCAAAGGTACTTATTTGTTCAATCTTGAGCTTAATGTAGTGTTTAAGCACAAAATGTGACTGATGAGGAGAAACATTTTCAGAAATGCAACAGAAACAACCACAAATCAGAAAAAGTTGGGACTGTATGTAAAATGAAAATAAAAATGTTGCACCATTCCCAGTTTCTCCACTCACAGAAGCCATACATTCTTCCAGAGTTGTGTAATTATACTACAATAGTAGAATATAAAGAAGGGCGAAAAAAGAAAAAAAAAAGAGACAATATATTCGTCAATCGCAATTATTTGTCTGACAATTAATCGTCTCCAGAAATTCCTAATCATAACTCAGCCACATGGGGTGTGCAGCCAGTACATTCTGAGTGCCCGTCCCAAGCCCGGATAATTGAGGAGGGTTGCGTCAGGAAGGGCATCCGGCGTAAAACAAGCCAACCCAACTATGCCGACTCAGAATCGAATTCCCATACCGGATCGGTCGCGGCCCGGTTTAACAACGTCCGCCACTGGTGCTATTGCCCAACAGGGTGCCGGTGGAAATTGGGCTACTGCTGGGCGAAGACCACGAAGAAGAGGAGGAAAACGTTGCCACAAACAGCAGGAGAAGAAGAAAACTAGAAGGGTGGAAATGAGAGTGGGGACTTTGAATGTTGGTAGTATGACTGGTAAAGGGAGAGAGCTGGCTGATATGATGGAGAGGAGAAAGGTAGACATATTGTGTGTGCAAGAGACCAAGTGGAAGGATAGTAAGAGCAGGAGCATCTGCGGTGGGTACAAGTTGTTGTACCATGGTGAGGACAGGAAGAGAAATGGTGTTTGGGTCATTTTAAAGGAAGAGTATGTTAAAAGTGTGTTGGAGGTTAAGCGAGTGTCTGACAGGGTGATGAGTGTGAAGTTGGAAATCGAAGGGGTGATGATGAATATCATCAGTGCATATGCCCCACAGGTAGGTTGTGAGATGAAGGAGAAAGATTTCTGGAGTGTGTTAGATGAGGTGGTGGAGAGTGTGCCCAAGCATGAAAGAGTGGTGATAGGAGCAGACTTCAATGGGCATGTTGGTGAAGGGAACAGAGGTGATGAGGAAGTAATGGGTAGATATGGTATCAAAGATAGGAATGGGGAAGGACAGATGGTAGTTGATTTTGCAAAAAGGCAGGGTGGAGTGGGTGGAGAAAGGTGGCAGGAGTGATTTGTGACCGAAGAATATCAGCAAGAGTGAAGGGGAAAGTTTACAAAACAGTAGTGAGACCAGCTATGTTGTATGGTTTAGAGACAGTGGCACTAACAAAAAGACAGGAGGCAGAGCTGGATGTGGCAGAACTGAAGATGTTGAGATTCTCTTTGGGAGTGACAAGAATGGACAAGATTAGGAATGAACATATCAGAGGGACAGCTCAGGTGGGACGGTTTGGAGACAAAGTCAGAGAGGCGAGATTGAGATGGTTTGGACATGTGCAGAGGAGGGACCCAGGGTATATAGGGAGAAGGATGCTGAGGATGGAGCCACCAGGCAGGAGGAGAAGAGGGAGACCAAAGAGGAGGTTCATGGATGTGCTGAGAGAGGACATGCAGGTGGTTGGTGTGACAGAGGAAGATACAGAGGACAGGGTGAGATGGAAACGATTGATCTGCTGTGGCGACCCTTAAGGGGAACAGCCGAAAGACAAAGAAGAAGAAGAGAAATTGCTAATCGTGACAGCCCTAGCAGTAACCCAGGCTGGGGGTTTAACATCAGGGTTCCCTTCCCCTAGGTCAGGGGTGGGCATCGAGGGCCGAGACACTGCAGGTTTTCCATGCAACCATTCACCTCAGCAGGTGGGTTGCTCATGAGCTTCTCCTCTGAACATAAACACCTGGTTGTCAATGAAATCACCTGCTGAGACACCTGATCATTAATGAAATCACCTGCTGAGGTGACTGGTTGCACGGAAAACCTGCAGTGTCTCGGCCCTTTATGGCACACGATTGCCCACCCCTGCCCTAGGTGGACTGCCTTAACAGGGCTAATGAGTCCCATCTACCCACTGCTATAACCCAGTCAGCTGGGAGGCTCGTGATGGCGGGAGCGCCTAATTCCCGTATAGGTCCCGTATGGTCATGGACCTACCACTGCCATAATGTAAATAAATAATTGCAATACAAACCAGCAAACACTCAACCAAACATTCAACATTAATTGCACAATCCCTTAGTCGGACTAGCAGCAGTATTACATTTTGGTTTTACTGAGTGTGGTTATTGCTATGGGGTAAAAGCTGTCTCTGAATCTGTTTGTCCTTGTTTTGTTTGATCTGTTACCATCTGCCTGATGGTAACAGATGAAACAGGGAGTGACCAGGGTGTGAGGTGTCGTTTACAATGTTCTTGGCTTTTTTGAGACAGTGGGAGCGGTGCAGTTCTTCCAGAGTGAGGAGAGGGCAGCCGATGATCTTCTGGGCCGTGTTGATGACCCTCTGGAGCGCTTTCCTCTGACTCACTGTGCAGTTGGTGTACCACACACATATACAATATGTCAGTATGCTCTCTATGGAGCACTGGTAAAAGGACACCAGCAGTCTCATTGTGATGTTTCTGAGCACCCTCAGGAAGTGCAGTCTCTGCTGGGCCTTTTCAAGCAGCTCAGAGGTGTTCACGCTCCAGGACACATTCTTCTCAATGTGGACTCCCAGGAAGCGGAAGTCTGCCACCCTCTCCACACAGCCCCCACTGATAATCAATGGTGTTATGTCCGTGTTTTTTTTCTAAAGTCTATTATCAGCTCCTTGGTTTTTGAGATGTTGTGGAGCAGGCTATTCTCCCTGCACCACCCTATTAGCTGCTGCACCTCGTTCCTGTAGGCAGACTCATCCCCTCCGGAGGTGAGGCCCACCACTGTGGTGTCATCTGCAAACTTGACGATGGTGTTACTGTGGTGGGTGGGGGTGCAGTCATAGGTGTAGAGGACGTAGAGCAGGGGGCTCAGCACACAGCCCTGTGGGGCGCCAGTGCTGAGGCTGAGGGCCATAGATGTGTGGTGGCCTACTCTGACTCTCTGGCTGCGTCACAACAGGAAACTGTATATCCACATGCAGGTGGAGTGTGGGAGACACAGGACCCCCAGTTTGTGAGGGAGGATGGTGTTGAATGCAGAGCCGTAGTTAACAAGGAGCAGCCACAGATAGCTTCCCTGCTGCTCCAGGTGGGATAGTGCAGCATGGAGGACTGTGGCTACAGCGTCCTCTGTTGATCTGCTTGCTCTGTACACAAACTGGTGGGGGTCAGAACTGTGGGGCAGGAGTGATGTGATGTGACCTCTGACCAGTTTCTCAAAGCATTTCATCACCACTGGGTTGAGTGCAATTGGCCAGTAGTCATTAAGGCTGGAGATGTGAAGTTTCTTGGGCAGGGGGATTACGGTGGAAGAGTTCAGACAGGATGGGACAGTGGACTGGGACAGGAACTGCTTAAAAATCCTGGTGAAGACTCCAGCCACCTGGTCTGTGCACTCCTTTAGCACCTGTCCTGAGATGCCATCATGTCCAGCAGTCTTTCTCGGGTTGATGGCCCGCAGTGTGCACCTGACTGTATGTGGACCGTGGGGTGTAATGTAGCTGCCTCCGGTGGCCCCAACTCAAAGTGGGCAAAGAAGAGGTTCAGCTCCTCTGTCAGCCCGGTATTGCCTTGAGCAGCTCCAGGGTTTGTCCTGTAGTTGGTAAGATGCTGGACTCCTTGCCACACCTGCCTGCTTTTATTGCTGTCCAGGTGGTCCTCAATTTTGTCCTGTAGTTGCACTTGGCCTCTTTGATGCCTCTCTTCAGGTCAGCTTGAGCTGAGCTGTAGAGAGCCCTGTTGCCAGACCTGAAGTGTTGTGTGTTGGGGGGGGCGTGGCTGGATGTTTTGGTGTTCTTTTCTTTTCTTTGCTCTCCAGGTGGCATGAGGGCTGATTTGTCTGTGAAGAAGGTGCTGGCTGAAGAGTCTTCACCCTCATCAACATCATGGAAAGCACCTGTGCTTGGTGCTCACGTGCAACCTGGACGACTTGCAGCTGAAGCAGATAATTGGATGGCGTTCTGCATTTAAGTCATGTGTGATTCAAGCAGAACTGCCGGGAACTCGACCTTGTGACGTTCGTTTGTGAGACGCTGAGGACCGCGCCTGGGTTTGACACATCGAGCCCGTGAAGCAGGGAGGGGTGAGGACACATGCTGTCAGCACACACGAAAGGTAATTAAGTGTTTAGGTACTTGTTGATAGTAATTTGGTGTTTTGTTACACAGTATACTGGAATTGTAAAGAGAATTGCGCAGTTTGCTTCTCACTGCTGTGGCGTGAAGGATAAGTGATCCTCCACTTGTTGTGAGAAGCTGCTCATTTGCATAAAGTAAAAAAAAAAGGGACACTGACCTGAGTGTGTTGCTGGCAGCGTGTGTTTATTAGAAGATATAGTTGTATCTGTTGACTTACCTCACCGTCTCTTTGCTTCACAGAGAATCAGTTTGTCGTGTCCACCTGGGGGGTGTTTGGCGGTGGTAGGAAGTCCAGGAGCGCCGGCTTTAATCCTTGCGGGCGCTGGAGAGCGAGCCACGAATCACTCCACCAGAGGGACGTTGTTTTTTATGTTTTTACACTTTTAAACACAGGTGTATAATAAATAGTTTTTGTTTGGAACCGCTTTCTGGTTATTTTTAGCGCTGGGTCCTGTCTGACGCAGGTTCGCTCCTCAATCCGCGTCGACTCATAACAGAAGTTCCCGGCCATTCCATAATGGACCCAGCGGCAGAGGCGGTTCCTTTTGCCGAAAAGATTCAAGAACACTTGGAGAAAATATGGGAGCAATTACAGCACCTCGCAAATCAAATTAAACAAACAGACGCCCGTGTTACGGAGCTTGCAGCTCAAGCCGTTCCGCTTCCTGCAGCATTACGGGGCATGTTTGTAGACGGGTTAAATGAGTCATTAAAAGACGAGCTGGCGGTCCGTGATGAGCCAAACGATTTAGACGAGCTAATATCGTTGGTGATTCGTCTAGATGATTGGATGAAGGAGCGTGGACGCGAGAGAGGACGCTCATCAGAGCGGTTTTTTTTGTCTCGGGGCTTTCCCCGACACAAAGCTGGGCCACCTCTTCTTCGCCCCACTGAGGCTCCTCCGACGGGACCTCCGGCTCCTCCTATTGACGAGCCCATGCAGCTCGGACGAGTCGAGATTCCTGTATTGCCCCGACACGTAAGCGTCAAGAGAAATAACGGTGACGTAACTCCAAGTGTTCTTGGACAGGCAACAGAACCCACATAACAAAAAAAAAAAAAAAAAAAAAAAAAAAAAAAATTTCTAGCACACGTAAATGTTTGGTTTCTTTAATCAGGGGTTATACTTGTTTGGGGAGGTAGGGGCGTATCTGGTGGAGTGATAGGCGGTCAGAAGCCCGCCTGGGCTCACTTACCTGTCAATTGTGTATGTGTTTTTAGGTATTTTCTGTTTGGGTTGTTGGGTCGTTTTGTTTTGTTGTTTTTTATTTCTCTACATTCCTAACCCCAACCTCACTTGCCCTTAGACCGCTTGTCTTGTGGGTTGTGGGGTGGTGCAGGTTGGTCACGCTGAGCATTCTCAGAAGACCTCTGCACCTAGGTGGGGGGTGTTAGAGGCGTTCTTTTTGGTTTGGTTAGGGCCCGGTTCCACTCCAGCCTCGGTGAGCCTTTGGACCGATTGTCATGGGTGTTGCCGGGGTGTGGTGCAGCGGAGACATGCCTCAGTCGGAGGGGTGGGCCGATCTGTTGCTGTTTGCCATTTCGGTAGTTCCACCCCTCCCGAGTGGCTGGGGTATGGTCGAGTTGGGGCACCGGACGTATTTCCGGTTCTCCGCTGCGCTTTGGGGTTGGAGCTGGGTTAGTTTTTACCTGTTCCCTTCTCCGGCTTACTATTTTGAGCCGTTTGCCAAAATAGAGCCGCCAAAGGGCTCTGGGAGGGACCTGGGGTCTTTCGGGGTGCCGGGGAGGGCAACGGGGTTTATGGTCGTTTTATATCCCCCCGGGGTTGTTTTTGGTTGTCCTCCGGGGGTTGGTTTTTGGTTTTATTTTGTTTCCTTCCGGGTTCCGCCTCCAGGGTTGATGGGACGGTCCTCTGGGGGGGCATTGGCTTGGGACCGGCCGGCCAAGTGTGACCGGATCTGGGGTTCCGGGGTTGTGGGGAGGGTGCCTCCTGGGGTTGATGATACGGTCCCCTGGGGGGCACCGTTTCACTCCATGTATACCTGGGGACCTTTGTGGGATCACGGTTTTGGCTGTTCCTCCTGGAACTGGCAATGAAGGCCTTCTGAGGGGGGGTTGGGCTCTGCAGGTCATTCTGGGGGGGTTGTTTGTTATTTTTCTTTTATGCATCTACGTTTGTACTGTGTTGTGGGACTGTGTTGGGTTTTTGTGTTTTGGAGTTTTTCTTTTCCTCCCGGGGTTTGATGGGACGGTCCCCTGGGGAGGTTTTGGGTGGGTTTTATGTTTTTTTTGTGTGAGTGGACTTGTTCTGGGGAATGTTTTGGGGCTTTTGTTGATTCCAGCCGGCCTTCCAGCTGCGGTGCCTGTCTTGCCGTCTGCTTCCTGACGTGGACCCCGGAGGGAGGGGCTGTTCTCGGACCTGGTCTGTTCGGTCGCCGGGAGGCTTCCCGTTGATGGGGGGGTACTGTTGTGTGTTGGGGGGGGCGTGGCTGGATGTTTTGGTGTTCTTTTCTTTTCTTTGCTCTCCAGGTGGCATGAGGGCTGATTTGTCTGTGAAGAAGGTGCTGGCTGAAGAGTCTTCACCCTCATCAACATCATGGAAAGCACCTGTGCTTGGTGCTCACGTGCAACCTGGACGACTTGCAGCTGAAGCAGATAATTGGATGGCGTTCTGCATTTAAGTCATGTGTGATTCAAGCAGAACTGCCGGGAACTCGACCTTGTGACGTTCGTTTGTGAGACGCTGAGGACCGCGCCTGGGTTTGACACATCGAGCCCGTGAAGCAGGGAGGGGTGAGGACACATGCTGTCAGCACACACGAAAGGTAATTAAGTGTTTAGGTACTTGTTGATAGTAATTTGGTGTTTTGTTACACAGTATACTGGAATTGTAAAGAGAATTGCGCAGTTTGCTTCTCACTGCTGTGGCGTGAAGGATAAGTGATCCTCCACTTGTTGTGAGAAGCTGCTCATTTGCATAAAGTAAAAAAAAAGGGACACTGACCTGAGTGTGTTGCTGGCAGCGTGTGTTTATTAGAAGATATAGTTGTATCTGTTGACTTACCTCACCGTCTCTTTGCTTCACAGAGAATCAGTTTGTCGTGTCCACCTGGGGGGTGTTTGGCGGTGGTAGGAAGTCCAGGAGCGCCGGCTTTAATCCTTGCGGACGCTGGAGAGCGAGCCACGAATCACTCCACCAGAGGGACGTTGTTTTTTATGTTTTTACACTTTTAAACACAGGTGTATAATAAATAGTTTTTGTTTGGAACCGCTTTCTGGTTATTTTTAGCGCTGGGTCCTGTCTGACGCAGGTTCGCTCCTCAATCCGCGTCGACACATAACATGAAGGCGGTGTTCCTCTCCCTCAGCAGCCGCTCAACCTCCCGGGCCATCCAGGACTTCTGGTTGGTTGTAGACCTGGATGCGTTTATCCACTGTGACAATGTTTGTCACAGTGGTCCACCCTCCATTGTGGTGGAGGGTGGACTTTTTTCTGGTTCCGGAGCACAGCGGTGTTCTGCTGTATCTGTTAGCTGTTTGAACTGAGCTGTTTGAGTTCTTTGAATTAACAGTCTTTTTCAAGACTTTTTTACTTTTTCACCGTGCTCCAACGCCTAAAGAAGACCTCTAACGGTCGAAGCATCGCGACGGAGCTCTTTTATCAGCTAACCTTCATCAGCGTTGGCAAGCTAACTAGCTTGCTAACGCTTTCGTTTTTATTTTATTTTTTAGCACTGTTGTCGTGCTGCTCCACAGCCTGCCTAGTGGATTTTTATTTTATTTTAGCACTGTTGTCGTGCGTTACCTGTGCTGCTCCACAGCCTGTCCAGTGGATTTTTATTTTATTTTAGCGCTGTTGTCGTGTGTTACCTGTGCTGCTCCACAGCCTGTCCAGTGGATTTTTATTTTATTTTTAGCACTGTTGTCGTGTGTTACCTGTGCTGCTCCACAGCCTGTTCAGTGGATTTTTATTTTATTTTTTAGCACTGTTGTCGTGCGTTACCTGTGCTGTTCCACAGCCTGTCCAGTGGATTTTTATTTTATTTTTTACCACTGTTGTCGTGTGTTACCTGTGCTGCTCCACAGCCTGTTCAGTGGATTTTTATTTTATTTTTTGGCGCTGTTGTCGTGCGTTGCCTGTGCTGCTCCACAGCCTGTCCAGTGGATTTTTATTTTATTTTTTACCACTGTTGTCGTGTGTTACCTGTGCTGCTCCACAGCCTGTCCAGTGGATTTTTATTTTATTTTTAGCACTGTTGTCGTGTGTTACCTGTGCTGCTCCACAGCCTGTTCAGTGGATTTTTATTTTATTTTTTAGCACTGTTGTCGTGCGTTACCTGTGCTGTTCCACAGCCTGTCCAGTGGATTTTTATTTTATTTTTTACCACTGTTGTCGTGTGTTACCTGTGCTGCTCCACAGCCTGTTCAGTGGATTTTTGTTTTGTTTTTTGGCACTGTTGTCGTGTGTTACCTGTGCTGCTCCACAGCCTGTCCAGTGGATTTTTATTTTATTTTTTACCACTGTTGTCGTGTTACCTGTGCTGCTCCGCAGCCTGTCCAGTGGATTTTTATTTTATTTTATTTTATTTTTTTTTTAGCACTGTTGTCGTGCGTTACCTGTGCTGCTCCACAGCCTGTCCAGTGGATTTTTATTTTATTTTTTAGCACTGTTGTCGTGCGTTACCTGTGCTGCTCCACAGCCTGTCCAGTGGATTTTGATTTTTATTTTATTTTTTTGGGCGCTGTTGTCGTGCGTTACCTGTGCTGCTCCACAGCCTGTCCAGTGGATTTTTATTTAGCGCTGTTGTCGTGCGTTACCTGTGCTGCTCCACAGCCTGTCTAGTGGATTTTTATTTTGTTTTAGCACTGTTGTCGTGCGTTGCCTGTGCTGCTCCACAGCCTGTCCAGTGGATTTTTATTTTATTTTTTAGCACTGTTGTTGTGCGTTACCTGTGCTGCTCCACAGCCTGTCCAGTGGATTTTTATTTTATTTTATTTTTTAGCACTGTTGTTGTGCGTTACCTGTGCTGCTCCACAGCCTGTCTAGTGGATTTTTATTTTATTTTAGCACTGTTGTCGTGCGTTACCTGTGCTGCTCCACAGCCTGTCTAGTGGATTTTTATTTGTTTTAGCACTGTTGTCGTGCGTTGCCTGTGCTGCTCCACAGCCTGTCCAGTGGATTTTGATTTTGATTTTATTTTTTTTGGCACTGTTGTCGTGTGTTACCTGTGCTGCTCCACAGCCTGTCTAGTGGATTTTTATTTTATTTTTTACCACTGTTGTCGTGTGTTACCTGTGCTGCTCCGCAGCCTGTGCAGTGGATTTTTATTTTATTATTTTATTTTATTTATTTATTTATTTATTTATTTTTATCACTGTTGTCGTGCGTTACCTGTGCTGCTCCACAGCCTGTCCAGTGGATTTTTATTTTATTTTTTAGCACTGTTGTCGTGCGTTACCTGTGCTGCTCCACAGCCTGTCCAGTGGATTTTTATTTTATTTTTTACCACTGTTGTCGTGCGTTACCTGTGCTGCTCCACAGCCTGTCCAGTGGATTTTGATTTTATTTTTTTGGGCGCTGTTGTCGTGCGTTACCTGTGCTGCCCCACAGCCTGTCCAGTGGATTTTTATTTAGCGCTGTTGTCGTGCGTTACCTGTGCTGCTCCACAGCCTGTCTAGTGGATTTTTATTTTGTTTTAGCACTGTTGTCGTGCGTTGCCTGTGCTGCTCCACAGCCTGTCCAGTGGATTTTTATTTTTATTTTTTTATTTTTTAGCACTGTTGTTGTGCGTTACCTGTGCTGCTCCACAGCCTGTCCAGTGGATTTTTATTTTGTTTTAGCACTGTTGTTGTGCGTTACCTGTGCTGCTCCACAGCCTGTCTAGTGGATTTTTATTTTGTTTTAGCACTGTTGTCGTGCGTTACCTGTGCTGCTCCACAGCCTGTCTAGTGGATTTTATTTTGTTTTAGCACTGTTGTCGTGCGTTACCTGTGCTGCTCCACAGCCTGTCTAGTGGATTTTTATTTTGTTTTAGCACTGTTGTTGTGCGTTACCTGTGCTGCTCCACAGCCTGTCTGGTGGATTTCTATTTTGTTTTAGCACTGTTGTCGTGCGTTGCCTGTGCTGCTCCACAGCCTGTCCAGTGGATTTTTATTTTTATTTTATTTTATTTTTTAGCACTGTTGTTGTGCGTTACCTGTGCTGCTCCACAGCCTGTCTAGTGGATTTTTATTTTGTTTTAGCACTGTTGTTGTGCGTTACCTGTGCTGCTCCACAGCCTGTCTGGTGGATTTCTATTTTGTTTTAGCACTGTTGTTGTGCGTTACCTGTGCTGCTCCACAGCCTGTCTAGTGGATTTTTATTTTGTTTTAGCACTGTTGTCGTGCGTTGCCTGTGCTGCTCCACAGCCTGTCCAGTGGATTTTTATTTTTATTTTATTTTTTAGCACTGTTGTTGTGCGTTACCTGTGCTGCTCCACAGCCTGTCTAGTGGATTTTTATTTTATTTTAGCACTGTTGTCGTGCGTTACCTGTGCTGCTCCACAGCCTGTCTAGTGGATTTTTATTTTGTTTTAGCACTGTTGTCGTGCGTTGCCTGTGCTGCTCCACAGCCTGTCCAGTGGATTTTTATTTTTATTTTATTTTTTAGCACTGTTGTTGTGCGTTACCTGTGCTGCTCCACAGCCTGTCTAGTGGATTTTTATTTTATTTTAGCACTGTTGTCGTGCGTTACCTGTGCTGCTCCACAGCCTGTCTAGTGTCGGATTCCCTGTTTGGGAATCCGCTAGCTTAGCGTAGCTACTAGCTCTTAGCCGTTTTAGCATGGCGGCTTCTCCTGTCTCTCCCGTACTTTTCTGCTCTGGGTGTGAAATGTTTAGTTATTCCTCGGCCTCTTTTAGCAGTAACGGTACATGTAATAAGTGCAGCTTATTCGTAGCTTTGGAGGCCAGGCTGGGCGAATTGGAGGCTCGGCTCCGCACCGTGGAAAATTCTACAGCTAGCCAGGCCCCTGTAGTCGGTGCGGACCAAGGTAGCTTAGCCGCCGTTAGTTCTCCCCTGGCAGACCCCGTGCAGTCGGGAAGGCAGGCTGACTGGGTGACTGTGAGGAGGAAGCGTAGCCCTAAACAGAAGCCCCGTGTACACCGTCAACCCGTTCACATCTCTAACCGTTTTTCCCCACTCGACGATACACTCGCCGAGGATCAAACTCTGGTTATTGGCGACTCTGTTTTGAGAAATGTGAAGTTAGCGACACCAGCAACCATTGTCAATTGTCTTCCGGGGGCCAGAGCAGGCGACATCGAAGGACATTTGAAATTGCTGGCTAAGGCTAAGCGTAAATTTGGTAAGATTGTAATTCACGTCGGCAGTAATGACACTCGGTTACGCCAATCGGAGGTCACTAAAATTAACATTGAATCGGTGTGTAACTTTGCAAAAACAATGTTGGACTCTGTTGTTTTCTCTGGGCCCCTCCCCAATCAGACCGGGAGTGACATGTTTAGCCGCATGTTCTCCTTGAATTGCTGGCTGTCTGAGTGGTGTCCAAAAAATGAGGTGGGCTTCATTGATAATTGGCAAAGCTTCTGGGGAAAACCTGGTCTTGTTAGGAGAGACGGCATCCATCCCACTTTAGAGGGAGCAGCTCTCATTTCTAGAAATCTGGCCAATTTTTTGGGATCCTCCAAACTGTGACTGTCTAGCGTTGGGACCAGGAGGCAGAGCTGTGGTCTTATACACCTCTCTGCAGCTTCTCTCCCCCTGCCATCCCCCTATTACCCCATCCCCGTAGAGACGGTGCCTGCTCCCAGACCACCAATAACTAGCAAAAATCTATTTAAGCATAAAAATTCAAAAAGAAAAAATAATATAGCACCTTCAATTGCACCACAGACTAAAACAGTTAAATGTGGTCTATTAAACATTAGGTCTCTTTCTTCTAAGTCCCTGTTGGTAAATGATATAATAATTGATCAACGTATTGATTTATTCTGCCTAACAGAAACTTGGTTACAGCAGGATGAATATGTTAGTTTAAATGAGTCAACACCCCCGAGTCACACTAACTGTCAGAATGCTCGTAGCACGGGCCGGGGCGGAGGATTAGCAGCAATCTTCCATTCCAGCTTATTAATTAATCAAAAACCTAGACAGAGCTTTAATTCATTTGAAAGCTTGTCTCTTAGTCTTGTCCATCCAAATTGGAAGTCCCAAAAACCAGTTTTATTTGTTATTATCTATCGTCCACCTGGTCGTTACTGTGAGTTTCTCTGTGAATTTTCAGACCTTTTGTCTGACTTAGTGCTTAGCTCAGATAAGATAATTATAGTGGGCGATTTTAACATCCACACAGATGCTGAGAATGACAGCCTCAACACTGCATTTAATCTATTATTAGACTCTATCGGCTTTGCTCAAAAAGTAAATGAGTCCACCCACCACTTTAATCATATTTTAGATCTTGTTCTGACTTATGGTATGGAAATAGAAGACTTAACAGTATTCCCTGAAAACTCCCTTTTGTCTGATCATTTTTTAATAACATTTACATTTACCCTGATGGACTACCCTGCAGTGGGGAATAAGTTTCATTACACTAGAAGTCTTTCAGAAAGCGCTGTAACTAGGTTTAAGGATATGATTCCTTCTTTATGTTCTCTAATGTCATATACCAACACAGAGCAGAGTAGCTACCTAAACTCTGTAAGGGAGTTAGAGTATCTTGTCAATAGTTTTACATCCTCATTGAAGACAACTTTGGATGCTGTAGCTCCTCTGAAAAAGAGAGCTTTAAATCAGAAGTGTCTGACTCCGTGGTATAACTCACAAACTCGTAGCTTAAAGCAGATAACCCGTAAGTTGGAGAGGAAATGGCGTCTCACTAATTTAGAAGATCTTCACTTAGCCTGGAAAAAGAGTTTGTTGCTCTATAAGAAAGCCCTTCGTGAAGCTAGGACATCTTTCTACTCATCACTAATTGAAGAAAATAAGAACAACCCCAGGTTTCTTTTCAGCACTGTAGCCAGGCTGACAAAGAGTCAGAGCTCTATTGAGCTGAGTATTCCATTAACTTTAACTAGTAATGACTTCATGACTTTCTTTGCTAACAAAATTTTGACTATTAGAGAAAAAATTACTCATAACCATCCCAAAGATGTATCGTTATCTTTGGCTGCTTTCAGTGATGCCGGTATTTGGTTAGACTCTTTCTCTCCGATTGTTCTGTCTGAGTTATTTTCATTAGTTACTTCATCCAAACCATCAACATGCTTATTAGACCCCATTCCTGCCAGGCTGCTCAAGGAAGTCCTACCATTATTTAATGCTTCAATCTTAAATATGATCAATCTATCTTTGTTAGTTGGTTATGTACCACAGGCCTTTAAGGTGGCAGTAATTAAACCATTACTTAAAAAGCCATCACTTGACCCAGCTATCTTAGCTAATTATAGGCCAATCTCCAACCTTCCTTTTCTCTCAAAGATTCTTGAGAGGGTAGTTGTAAAACAGCTAACTGATCACCTGCAGAGGAATGGTCTATTTGAAGAGTTTCAGTCAGGTTTTAGAATTCATCATAGTACAGAAACAGCATTAGTGAAGGTTACAAATGATCTTCTTATGGCTTCGGACAGTGGACTTATCTCTGTGCTTGTTCTGTTGGACCTCAGTGCTGCTTTTGATACTGTTGACCATAAAATTTTATTACAGAGATTAGAGCATGTCATAGGTATTAAAGGCATTGCGCTGCGGTGGTTTGAATCATATTTGTCTAATAGATTACAGTTTGTTCATGTAAATGGGGAATCTTCTTCACAGACTAAAGTTAATTATGGAGTTCCACAAGGTTCTGTGCTAGGACCAATTTTATTCACTTTATACATGCTTCCCTTGGGCAGTATTATTAGACGGTATTGCTTAAATTTTCATTGTTACGCAGATGATACCCAGCTTTATCTATCCATGAAGCCAGAGGATACGCACCAATTAGCTAAACTGCAGGATTGTCTTACAGACATAAAGACATGGATGACCTCTAATTTCCTGCTTTTAAACTCAGATAAAACTGAAGTTATTGTACTTGGCCCCACAAATCTTAGAAGCATGGTGTCTAACCAGATCGTTACTCTGGATGGCATTTCCCTGATCTCTAGTAATACTGTGAGAAATCTTGGAGTTATTTTTGATCAGGATATGTCATTCAAAGCGCATATTAAACAAATATGTAGGACTGCCTTTTTGCATTTACGCAATATCTCTAAAATCAGAAAGGTCTTGTCTCAGAGTGATGCTGAAAAACTAATTCATGCATTTGTTTCCTCTAGGCTGGACTATTGTAATTCATTATTATCAGGTTGTCCTAAAAGTTCCCTAAAAAGCCTTCAGTTGGTTCAGAATGCTGCAGCTAGAGTACTGACGGGGACTAGCAGGAGAGAGCATATCTCACCCGTGTTGGCCTCCCTTCATTGGCTTCCTGTTAATGCTAGAATAGAATTTAAAATTCTTCTTCTTACTTAATAAGGTTTTGAATAATCAGGTCCCATCTTATCTTAGGGACCTCATAGTACCATATTACCCCATTAGAGCGCTTCGCTCTCAGACTGCGGGCTTACTTGTAGTTCCTAGGGTTTGTAAGAGTAGAATGGGAGGCAGAGCCTTCAGCTTTCAGGCTCCTCTCCTGTGGAACCAGCTCCCAATTCAGATCAGGGAGACAGATACCCTCTCTACTTTTAAGATTAGGCTTAAAACTTTCCTTTTCGCTAAGGCTTATAGTTAGGGCTGGATCGGGTGACCCTGGACCATCCCTTGGTTATGTTGCTTTAGACGTAGACTGTGTTTCATAATTATTGTATGGCCTTGCCTTGCAATGTGGAGCGCCTTGGGGCAACTGTTTGTTGTGATTTGGCGCTATACAAGAAAAAAGTTGAAAGTTGATGTTTGTGCATTTTTTAATGTAACACAGAACACTGTCTGCAAACACCTCCAGGTCTGTATGTTCAAAAACATCCCAGATGGTCCTGGGTTCAGTAGGTCAGTGCCAGTGGATCTTGGGGAAAGAATTGCCAGGTTTAATTTTTCTCTGGCTAACTGGGCGACATTCAGTGAGGGTACAGCGGCGGGTGTAGAAGGCATTGATAGTGATGGCTCAGTGGATGAGTTGTGTGATTCCCTAACAACGATTATGAAGGTGGCATTGGAAACAATTCCCTGTAGGAAAAATTTTGGAAATCGTGCTATCGTTCCCCGGTGGAATAAGCAGTGTGATAGGGCAGTGAGAAGAAGAAAACAGGCTTTTGCTAGGGTGCGGAAATACCCCACACTGAAAAATTGTTACCCCACACTGAAAAAATGTTGAATTTAAGCGGTGTAGAGCAATGGCAAGGAAAACAATAAAAGCAGAAAAGAAAAAATGTTGGAGACAGTTTTGTAGCACCCTTGGTCCAGACACCCCTGTTCAGCAGTTGTGGAGCAGGATCCACCGGATGTCTGGAAAGTATGTGAACTCACCCATGCCAGTTCTTAGTGAT